>NW_028320716.1:0-59235 GCF_062004578.1 Staurois parvus
ATGTATGTGTATATATATATATATGTATGTGTATATATGTATATATGTATGTGTATATATGTATATATGTATGTGTATATATATATATATGTATGTATATATATATATATGTATGTGTATATATATATATATATGTATGTATATATATATATATGTATGTATATATATAATATATATATATATATTTATGTGTATATATATATATATATATTATGTGTATATATATATATATATGTATATATATATATATATATATATATATTATATATGTATGTGTATATATATATATATATATATGTATGTGTATATATATATATATATATATGTATGTATGTGTATATATATATATATATATATGTATGTATGTGTATATATATATATATATATATGTATGTGTATGTATATATATATATATATATATGTATGTGTATATATATATATATATATGTATGTGTATATATATATATATATGTATGTGTATATATATATATATGTATGTGTATATATATATATATGTATGTGTATAATATATATATGTATGTATGTGTATATATATATATATGTATGTGTATATATATATATATACTGTATGTATGTGTGTATGTGTATATATATATATATATGTATATGTGTGTGTGTGTGTTTGTGTTTTCATAAAAACTAAATTGTATGTCTTTTATATAAATCTAACTTTAGTTGCTATAAATATTAGCAGTTAACTAGAATGCTTTAAGTGAAAATGTAATGTAGCCCTGAAGTCAATCCTATGGTTATTCACAAGGAGTTAATTCTCTCGGCAGTAGAAGTTGACATAAAAGGGAAGGTCTTATGTTGCGGGGCGGACTTGACAAGGGAGCCCACACCTCCTAATTGCTTTGTCCTGGCAACCACCGCCTCACCCCACCTCCAGAGCTGTCAGTGGCACTGAACAGCGGAGAAAAGGCGTCAGCAGTTCGCTGGCCGTGAGCGGCCCGTCTTCTACAAGCAGGATGCCATACCAAGAGCAGGGTTACCGCAGGTGGTTTCTCATCCCGGGAACACTAACCTTAACACTGGTTAGCCAGGCTCATACATTCACCGACTGACAGGATGAATGGGATCCACGGAGTCTTTTTGTTTTGATGTGCCCTTTCTGAGTGCAACATAGAACCCGTTTTGTCTTTATACTCTTAATAAAGGTTATTGCACCAGAGCTGGCATGCTCTCTCTCTTAGGGTTCTTTCGATACTTGCTATTTGACAAGATTCAAGGTTTACTTTTTATGCTTTTTTTTTTTGTCTTCATACTTATACTGCGCTGAGCAAACCCTTTGGCGCTTTATAAATACTGTATAATAATAATAATACAGTGGCCCAGGCTTTCAATGACCTAAAGAAAATTGGCATTCCTTTTTTTTTTATTATTGCTTTAATAATTATAACCTTTTATCATGCTTGGCTTTTTTAAGGTTCACTGCCTAGATTTTTGTTCGATTCTGGAACCTTGCCACCCATGATTATATAAATTCCTGAATAGCTTTGTGTGGAATGCCTTTTTGTTTTTGGCTACTGGAAAGGTTTCACAAGTTCTTGGTTCAGAAGACTCCAGTCTACCTCTTCTTTTTTTTTTTTTTTTTTTTTCTCGCTTTTCTTTTTCCTTCCTCTGTCCCTGATTAAGTTCACCTCTTTCAATGTCAAGGAGCTTAACGTCCCAGAAAAAAGATCAAGGTTACTATCAGCAAAATGGGAAGTGATTTTTCTTTTTTTTTTTTTAAAGAAAAGCATTTAAAAAGGACAAAGTCCTTAAACTTGAGAGCAGATTTTTCCAACAGCTTATCATTGTAAGACATAGCTTATCATTTTGTAAGACGATAGTGGTCAGTATCCTAATGAATCATACTGTCCCCTGGAAACTGTTGTCCCACGTGGTGGATGAAAATGACAGGTGTATTTTGACTAAGGGCACTATAGAGACTACAAAGGTGACATTACTAAATGTTTCTCAAATTCCGATCTATTACAATTTTTTAGGTATTTGGTTTCTTTGGTCTTGGAACACAGTAAGTGTTTGCTGATACTTTGTGGTTAACTTTGCGGACAGTCTGCTGATCGACGTTTGTAGGGGGACCTCTCATTTAGCTTATTCATATCTAAAAATATTAAAAGCGGATCTACACTCATACTTGGTGGACACCTAGCAGTTTGTCCACCCAACAGTCACAGATTATAGGTTCTTTTCAGCTATGCACAACACCTACTCTCATTCAGACTGTTTTTTTCATTCATCATAAGTATTTGGTGTGAATTGAATCTGCAGAAATTGAGTCTATAGCATTTTCGGATCATTTGACCGTGCTCTTACTCCTTGACTTGGACATGATGTATCATAAAGTATCTTTCTGGAGACTTAATGAGGCCCTCTTAAAGCAGAACTTCACCCAAATAGGGAAAGTTCCACTTCTTTGTATCCTCTCCCCCCTGTGGGCAATCTGAGCTGAAAGTTCACCCTCCCCCCCCCTTCTTTCCCTGCAGCCTTCTTTTACACTTCACATGACCCAGAAGACTATGGGACCATTCACAAAGCACAGCACGCTTTGCACATGCACAGATTTAGTCCTTTGTAGGATGGACAAAGGATGCCTAATGGGTCTGGCTTAATGCTATTTGACCTATATTCATCCTGTACCTGACTGAGGCCCAACTGGAATACCCGGCACAGTGTCCTGTGAAGGTGGGGGGAAGTGCTGTGTCGTGTCAAGTCCCTCCTTTGGTCGGAGAAGCTGAGGTCATCTTCTGGTGGGGCAGTTGGGATCTACCCTCCCCCCCCATGACCAGACAGGCTCCAGTTTTTCAGCAACAGACCCCAGTGCTGCATCCTCTGAAGCCTTGGTTGCAGAGGACGTGCCCCCTGCCTCTGTCGTAGCATAGGGGCAGGCACTGATTGTGGCACAGATTACCTATGTGCGTGAAATACAACAAATTGATGTCTCTGCTGGAGCAGATGATATGGTGCCTGTCCCCTTCTGGACACATGAGCCGTGTCAGTCTGTTAAGTTTTTTTTTTTTATCTTACCTCACATACTTTGACGAATTTGGTTACCAGGAGTGGGTACATTCACGGTGTCCCTTTGTGGTTTCAGAGTGGTTTGCGGTATGTTACGCCTTTAGAGAGGCTCCTCTTCAGAAGTGGACCTCCCCTCCTGTGGTGGATCCTCGATTTTTCTTGGCTCCATAGGTTCACAGTGATCTCGGTGGAAGAATCCCCTTAAGGACCCTGTGGACTGCAGGGTGGAGTCGGAGGCACGCTTTTTTTTCACTATTGCTTGTTTGGCGTGGTGACCAGTGTTAGAATAGCTCTGGTGTCCCAGGTATTGCTTGAATGGGCAAAGGCCTACATCACGCTGGTACTCTCTCCAGGTACTCCATGTAGAGCTGGTGCACCCCCTGGCTCCAGGGTGGTAGTACGTTGCTGGTACGTCCCATTATGACTTTGTGGCGCTTCCTTTTGGCCTGGCCTCCGCTTCCTGGGTGGGCACCTGGATAATCGATCCTCCATGGGGAGACTTAATCGGCATTGGGGGATAGGTTAGTGATCACTGTACGCTCCCTGAAGCATTGGGGGATAGGTTAGTGATCACTGTACGCTCCCTGAAGGACTTTTGGTTGGATCCTGAACCTTAAGAAGTCTGTTTTGACTCCATCCCTGCACCTGGATTAGTTGGGCCTAATGCTCACTTCAGCACAGGTCAAGATGTTCTTCTGACAGGCAAACTCTGGAAGCTCTGCACTGCAGTCAAGCAGCTTCGGTTCCGCAAGCAACCTCCCCTGTGACTTTGCATGTAGGCTTAGGCCTGAGGGTAGCTACCTTCGAAGGGGTCCTGTATGCCCAGTTCCACACGAGGGCACTGCAGAAGGAAATCCTGTCCAAATGGAATTTTGGTCCTCTTGGTACTCAGCCTTCCTTTGAGTGTATTTGGTATATACCCTTGCTTACTCTTTCTTAGGAGGTGTTCTTCCTGGTCGCTATTACTGATGCTCACAATGGCCTTGTCCCAGTCCGTATGTGATTCTGCACAAGGTTAAGGTGGTTTTCTGTCCACCCTGTCTTTCCTTTCTAAGGTGGTTTTGTTTTTTCCTCCTAATGAGGACATTTTTTGTGTTCTGTGCCTACACATTTTAAGGAGGTGCCGCTGCACTCCTTGGATGTGGTCTGCACATTCGCTTGTACCCTTCTGTGACAGCCTTCTTCAAGATTTCTGATTCTCTCTTTGTGCTCACGGACGGTCTGAGGAAAGGCCTGGCAGCCTTTTCTTTCACTATCTCACATTGGATTTGATAGACTCAGATGTGCATAGTAACGTCCTGGTCGTCTGTGCACACTTTTCCAAACTTTTAGAAGGTTACTGTTTTTGCACCTGTGGATATTAGCCTTGGCCACACAGTTTTGCTGTTTGCATTTTTTTTCTGGGGCCTCCTTGGGGTTGCTTAGAGGTTTTTGGTTTACTTGTCGCTTTTGGTATTTTTTTGTCTCCCATTCCTCATTGTATCACTGCTTTTGTTGCTTTTTAATGTTTTGCACATTAATACAGTACCATTAAAACATTACAAATCTTTTTTAATCATGCACCTACTTCTTGCAGCCCGAGCCTGTTTCCTGTCCCTTTGTAAATCAAATACACCTCCATCCATTTGGAAGTGGTATTCTAGAGTTGGGGAAATCAACAAGATGGAGCAATTGACAGCTATTCTTTATAATCGGGATCGTAAATTTGAAAATGCCTGGCCCCCTTGGCCAGCTTATACCTGCTCTGCAACATATCAGGATCTGATACAGTTGAATCGTTTAGGCAGTATTTAAGGGACCTTGATAGAGATATTGTCTTTGGTCTAATAATATAATATTTTGGTTTGTCCTTTTCCCCTTCTTTTTTTTTTCCTTTTTGCTCTTGTTTTGTGCTGTGTTTTGTTTTATGTTTTGTTCATTATTCTCTGACTTGTACTTTATACTTTTTAGCTCTGTGCTAATTGAGTTCACTGTAATTCCAAAACCACATGTGTATGTCTAATTTTGACACATTTTATTTATGTAAGAATATACCAGTTTTATCATTTCTTGCTATTACTTTAACATATTACTATAACCTATCACAAAAGAAAAGCTCAAAATAAATTCTTCTGCTCCTGAGGATTGCAGCGATACCACATATGTCGTATCTGACATTGATACTAATTTAAAAAAATGCTTTTTTTTAAATCCTACCTAAAAATACACTGACCCTGACCTTTTGACCCCTGATCTTCTTGACCCCTTTCTCCTGTTTTTTTTTTTTAACCGTTTGCCGCCCTGCCACTGTATATATACGTGTGCAGGGCGACACTCAGGTGCAAAAGCACGTTAAAACGTGCTCCGCGTTCCCGATGTTTTCGCGGACAGGGGGCGCGCTCCCTCCGACTTGTGAGTGACACCATTCGATCCCAGAGGGATCAATCATTAGATTTCAGCCAGTGATGTCTGGCTGAAATCGGATGATCGTTCCCTTTCCTATCCTGTCCTGTGTTGATATTTACACAGGACAGGATATGATGTCATTCTTCTCTGCCTGGACACATTCCGTTCCAGAAAGAGAAGCAGACACAGAAAACGTGAGTACAAAGCAGTACACTAACAGTTAGAGCACACCTAGGTCACATTTAACCCCCTTGATCACCCCCCCCCCCCCAGTTAACCTCTTTACTGCCCTGTCACCAGTGTCACTGATCAGTGAACCAATTTTTACTGATCACTGTATCAGTGTCACTGGCGACTTCCGATAGTGTTAGCGCACCTCCCAGATAGCGCCAGATTGCCCGCTAGTAGACCAGTAATCCCATTTAACCCCTTGATAGCCCCCCCCCCGTTAACCCCTTCACTTCCCTGTCACCAGTGTCATTGATTACAGTGAACAGATTTTTACTGATCACTGTATTAGTGTCACTGGTGACTTCCGATAGTGTTAGCGCCCCTCCCAGATAGCGCCAGTTTGCCGCTAGTACACAAGTAATCACATTTGACCCCTTGATTGCCAGGAACACGCTTACTTGCACGCTAAACCTCCATTGCTAGTATAGTGTCTGATTGGATCAATATCTTTGATCAGATCAGCGCTATACCAGCGTTCACATTACTACAGTATCCCCAAAAACGCAGCATTAGCGGGATCAGCCCCGACACCTGCCAGCACCTGCGTTTAGCCCCTACGCCCCCCCCCCTTCTCCCCCAGCAAGTGCAGTGTCAGTAGATAACTCTCACTTGATACATATTACACACAAAACCGCAGTGTTCACAGAATCAGGCCTGATCTCTGTTAGCACTTGTCGGTAAATTTTTTGTAGCGGTTCAAGCAGTCCCTGACAGCCAGGCGCTCTTTTTCCCGTGAGTCGCACTAGGTACCTGCAAATTTAGTGGCCAAAATGTCCAAGCAAAAGTACTCTAGTGAAGAGGCCTATAGGATTCTGAGCATGTCAAGTGAGAGCGAAGGGGAAGACTCATTGACAGAATCAGGCTCAGAATACGAACCTATAGACAGCAGCAGCACCCTGACAGATAACTCAGATGACGAGGAAGAGGTCCCTGCTAAGATCAGGTGTACCCGATCCCATTCACAGGTTGCTGAGGTGGTACAAATGCATGATGACTCTCATATGCAGCAGAGTGCCAGTACTAGTGCCGCACTACCTTTTGGTGAACTGGCGAGCACCAGTGGCCTAATACATCCTGGTCGTATACATACCAACACTGCAGTATCACTTGGTGACGTGGCGAGTCCCATAAGTGCAGTACAAGCTGGTGCAGTGGTGAGCACAAGTAGTGTCCCGCGGCCACCAAGAATTCGCAGACAGGCCCGTAGAGCCCCTAGTGTCCTTCCGGATGTGCTTGCAAATCCCAATTGGCAGCCCACAAATTCTGCAGCACACTTACTTCCCCCATTCACTGCCCAACCCGGAATTCAGGTGGAAACAGCAAATTTAAATACTCCCCTTAATTTTTTTGAGCTGTTTTTCACAGAAGGTCTTCATGCATTGATTGTGGATCAAAGCAATTTATATGCACGACAATATATCGCCGCCAACCCAAATTCATACCTTGCCAGACCATTTGCATGGAAACCCATTACGGTTTCCGAATTTAAAGTTTTTTTGGGCCTAACCCTCAACATGGGCATTAATAATAAAAATTAATTGCGGTTGTATTGGTCCACAGACCCGCTTGTTCACATGTCCGTGTTCTCTGCTGCCATGGCCAGGCATAGATATGAGATGATAAGGCTTTTTATGCACTTTTACGACTACAAACTCAGTCGTCCTCGGGGTGACCCTTAATTTGACCTGCTCCACAAAATTCGACCCCTCGTAAATCACTTTTACCAAAAATTTGCAGATGTGTATACTCCCCAGAAAAACATCTGCATCGATGAGTCCCTCATTCAATATTCTGTCCGCCTTGTAATCAAACAATATCTCCCCAGCAAGCGTGCCAGATATGGGATCAAGATGTATAAGACCTGTGAGAGGGCAACAGGGTATACATGTAAGTTTCGGATTTACGAGGGAAAAGATAGTCTCTTGGAGCTCCCCGGATGCCCAGACTACATGGGGAGCAGTGGCAAGATAGTTTGGGACTTGGCGTCATCCTATTTCCATATGGGGTACCTCTTATACGTGGACAATTTTTATTCAAGCGTGCCACTATTTAGACATTTGTTCAATCTGGGAATTTGCGCATGTGGCACTGTGCAATCTAATCGCTGGTGCTTCCCCCAACAGCTTGTAAATACCCGTCTTAAAAAGGGGGAAAAAGCCTGCTTGAGAAATGAAGAATTGCTCGCAGTGAAGTGGAAGGACAAACGGGATGTTTACCTCCTGTCTTCCATTCACGCAGATACAACTGTCCAAATTACCACGACAGCTGGTGTTGTTGAGAAGCCCCTCTGTGTCCACGATTATAACCTTAACATGGGAGGGGTGGACTTCAACGACCAGATGATGAAGCCGTACTTAGTTTCCCGAAAAGCCAAACGCTGGTACATAAAAGTGTCAGTTTATTTCAACTGGCTGTATATAACGCTTTTTTTCTCTATAAAGCAACTGGACATAGTGGATCATACCTAAATTTCCAGTTAGAGATCAACAGGGCCCTTTTGTATTCAGAAGGTGCTGCGCCCCAAACCTCTATCCCAGATGCAGTTAGCCGTCTGCATGAGAGTCATTTTCCCGATACCATTCCTGGTACCCCAACCCAAAGAAGACCCCAAAAAAGATGTGTCTGCAGCAAACGTGGAATTAGGCGTGACAGCCGCTATTGTTGTCCCTCCTGTCCTGGCCAACCTGGCCTCTGCGTCAAGCCCTGCTTCCGCCTCTACCATACACTAGTGAACTATTAGTATAGGGTACAGCACGGCACAGATCAGGGCACATTTACACAGGGTCTCGAAAGATGTTAGGTAGTCAGGAAACTGGTTATCGCATTTGGAGAGACCCTACCAGCTGTTTTAAAAATGTTTGAAGTTTGAAAAAAAAAAAGTTAAAAAAAAATAAAAATACAAATCCCCCCCCCCCCCGCCAAAAAATAAAAAAATTTAAAAACCAAAAATAGTTTTAGTTTTTTTTTGTTGTCATTTTTGTGATTGTTCTACTTTTACTGTTTTATTGTTAATGTTTTATTGTTAACCATTTCTGTTTGCAGGAATGCTTTCAGCTGCAGCACTGACCTGTTTATTCTGACAGCAACAGGAACTTGCTCTCGGAATAGACATAAGTAGGTGTGTGCAGTGCTGACGGATGAGATTTTTCATCCGCAGTTAAAAAAAAAGAGAATATATGCCAAAGCATGGGGGCCTGGGGTGGCCAGTGGGTGGATGGCCCCTATGCTTCGGCATATATATTTTATATTTGTTGGCACATTTCATGTGTGCCCACCATTAGAAGTGGGTGGATGTAGGGAGGTTTCTAATGGTGGGCATACCACCACACACTTTTCCTTGCAGAGATATTTCAATTATAAAGTTGTTTTATTGAGTTTGTTTTATTGTTAACCATTGTTGATTTCTTTGCAGGAATGTCAAACTGCAGCACTGACCTGTTTATTCTGACAGCAACAGGGTCTTGCTTTCAGAATAGACATAAGTAGGTGTGTGCAGTACTGACGGATGAAAATTTTCAGCCGCAGTTAAAAAAAAAAAATAGAATATATGCCAAAGCATGGGGGCATGGGGTGGCCAGTGGGTGGATGGCCCCCTATGCTTCAGCATATATATTTTATATTTGTTGGCACATTTCATGTGTGCCCACTATTAGAAGTGGGTGGATGCAGGGAGGTTTCTAATGGTGGGCATACCACACACTTTTTCTGGCAGAGATTTCTTCTCTTTTTTTTTCATTCAGCCCACAGGCTGCATAAAGAAAAAAAGAACATAGCATATACACCCAACAAGGACCAGTAACGTACTGGTACATCACTGGACTTTGAATGGTTATACCAGGGTGATGCCTGCAGCTGCAGGAATCATCCTAGTATCATTTTTTGCAGCCGGCAATGGGCTTTCATGTAAAAGCATTCCTAGTGGTTAATTAGCTGCAAGATTGCCTTTACAAGCTGTGGGAGAAAATGCCCCCCCCTCCCCCTCCCTGAGATAGCATTAAAAGTGATTAAAAAAAAAATTAAAGGGACAGTGTAAAAATAATTAAATAAATCAGAAAAAAAAAAAAAAAAAGGACCCTTGCCCATCCGCGCACGCGCACACCTGCGGTCGTGAGCGTTGACCCTGTGCCAGTATGGAAACAGCGATTGCACCATGCATGTGAGGTATCGCCATGAACGTCAGATCAAGGGCAGTAATTATAGCTCTAGACCTCCTCTGTAAATCTAAAATGGTAGGTTGTAAAGGCCTTTAAAGCGTTGCCTATAGATATTAAAAATGTATGCAGTTTGTCACCATTGCACAGGGCATGCGTAATTTTAAAGCATGTCATGTTTGGTATCTATTTACTCAGCATAGCATCATCTTTTATATCATACCAAATAATTGGCCAATATATTGTGTTTTTGTGCTGTAAAATTTAAAAAAATTGTATATTTTGAAAAATTGCTGTGTAAGTAATATGTGAGATAAAAAATTGCACCACCCACCTTTTTATTTACTAGGGTGTCTGCTCTAAAAAAATATATAATGTTTGGGGGTTCACTTTAATTTCCTAGCAAATATACAGATTTTTTTAATGTGAACAAAAAGTGTCAGAAAAGGCTTGGTCTTCAGGTGGTTAGAAGAGTGAGTGATGTGTGGCATAAACTTCTAATGCTCCTTTTTGGAAAGTAGACACCCCAAACTATTTGCTGAGAGGCATGTTGGATCAATAGAAGAATTTATTTTTTTACAAGTTTTTGGAAAATGACAAAAAAGAAAAAAAAAAATTACACAAAATTGTCATTGAAATAATTTATTGCTCACACAAGCCATATGTATATGTGGAATTACTCCCCAAAATACATTCTGCTACTTCTTCCGAGTATGAGGGTACCACATATGAGAGACTTTGGCAGTCTAGCCAAGTACAGGACCCCAAAATCCAATAAGCACCTTCAGGCTTTTAAAGGGCTTTATTTCCTCATTACACTTCCTGACTACCTATCACAGTTTCGGAGGCCCTGGAATGCCAGAATAGCACCAAACCCCCCCAAATGACCCCTTTTTGGAAAGTAGACACCCAAAGGAATTTGATAAGAAGCATGGTAAGTATTTTGAAGATCTCATTTGTTGCCACAAGTTTTTGGAAAATGAAGAAAGAAAATAAAAACATATTTTTTCTTTTCTTTTTTATATTTCAAAACCTTGTGAGAAAAAATGAGATCTGCAAAATACTTACTATGCCTCTTTTTAAATTCCTTGGAGTGTCTACTTTCCAAAAAGGGGTCATTTGGGGGGGGTTTGGTGCTATCCTGGCATTTCAGGGCCTCCGAAACTGTGATAGGTAGTGGGGAAGTGAAATGAATAAGTTACGCACCTTCAGGCTTTCAAAGTGGTCATTGGATTTCAGGCTCCTGTATGTGGCTAGGCTCCCAAAAAGTGTCACACGTGTGGTATCTTCATACCCGGTAGAAGTAGCAGAATGTATTTTGGGGTGTAATTCCACATATACCCATGGCTTGTGCAAGAAATAAATCATTTAAATTATAATTTTGTGTAAAAAAAGCAAAAAAAACAAAAACAAAACATTTTTGTCATTTTCCAAAAACTTGTGAAAAAAAATAAATCTTCCATGCTCACAATATGTCTCTCAGTAGATAGCTTAGGGTGTCTGCTTTCCGAAAAGGGGTCATTTGAGGGTGTTTGTACTATTCTGGTATTTTAGCACCTCAAGAGATGTGATGGGCGGTCAGAAAGTAAAAGCTGTGTAAATTTCAAATTATCTATACCATAGTTTGTAGACGCTATAACTTTCACAAAAAGCAATCAATATACACTTATTGGGATTTTTTTTTACCAAAAACATGTAGCAGAATACATTTTGGCTTAAATTTATGACTAACTTTGAGTGTACGATATATTTTTTATAGCTGAAAGTAGAAAATATTGTTTTTTTTTTTAAATTTTCGTGTTTTTTTTGTTTATAGCGCAAAAAATAAAAAGCGCACAGGTGATCAAATACCACCAACAGAACGCTCTATTTGTGTGAAAAAAAGGACGTAAATTTTGTTTGGTTACGGCATTGCATGACCGCGCAATTATCATTTGAATTAGTGCAGCTCTGTATGGCAAAAAAAGGCATAAATTACAGTATCTATACCATAGTTTGTAGACGCTATAACGTTCACACAAAGCAATCAATATACACTTATTGGGATTTTTTTTACCAAAAACATGTAGCAGAATACATTTTGGCTTAAATTTATGACTAACTTTGAGTTTACGATATATTTTTTATAGCTGAAAGTAGAAAATATTGTTTTTTTTCAAAATTTACATGGTTTTTTTGTTTATAGCGCAAAAAATAAAAAGCGTACAGGTGATAAAATACCACCAAAAGAATGCTCTATTTCTGTGAAAAAAAGGACGTAAATTTTGTTTGGGTACAGCATTGCATGACCGCGCAATTATTTGAATTAGTGCAGCGCCAAACAGGAAAAAAAGGCCTGGTCATTTAGGGGGTAAATCCTCAGGAGCTCAAGTGGTTAATAAGACAAAAGTTTACGGAGTCTGGATTTGTAAAGGATTAAAGTAGACATTGTAGAGCTATAAGCTTACAGTATAAGCAGATAGTACTGGAACAGAGCAATTTTAGTTAAGTTCCAGTTAAATTGCTGCACTAGTCAAGATTATACCAGGTGTGTTTGAATTGATTTAATTTTTTGCTTAGATATGTCTTTTCTATTTTTCCTTTAACGTGGACCTATATTGAAATAATAACTTAATGCCCATCTCCAGGCATGGATAAATAAAAAGCAACAAAAGGAATGAAATACTGCGATAATGCCACTCCTTTAGCGCTGATCTTCCCCAATAGCAGAGATCACATTACCAAATGCTTCAGCTTTTGGTCCCTTGACTAGCACTGGTTGAACCAAAGAGAAACTATTTTCACCAGGAAAAAGTATTTTAACAGACCAGTTACTTTTTATTTATCCATTCCAACAAGATGATTATCATTATTGAAGTGGTGTTGTGTGACATTTCCCAGAATGCTAATGCAGATTTCCCTGAAAGTATATAACCTCAGTTTGTACTTTTTTCCCCCCCAATTGCCTGTTTCTGAGAATTGTGGTTAAACTTGTGTTTTCACAGACCCTTCCTTGACATGGTTTACAGTACACTGGAATGTAGTGAAGACGATTATTATACTTTGTTTGTCTTGTGTCTGCTTTATGCTATGTCGCATAATAATGGTAAGTAATGGTTAAAACCACTACAATATATGTCAGACAAGTTTATACATAGCATGGTAGGTGAGATGTAAGGCATGCTGCATAATTAAAGTGGACATAAAAAGTCATGACCCCTTCAAGTTTTTGCTTTATCATCATAGAGTTTTGAATTACAGTGCATTTGTTCTTATAGTGATTTAATAGAAATATACGCTTTCACATAAAAGTGTTTTAGTCTAATTATGATGAAAAAGTACACTAAAAGGACACTAACCATAACTAAAGTGACTAAATTAACCACTAGGGGACCGCCCACAGTACATTTAGTGCGGCAGCTCTGCTCCCTGTCAGTTTTAAGCACACTGTTCCGGAGAGCAGAGCTTAGTTTTCCGTTAAAGCATGTCCCTGTGAAGAACTGCCCCCCTGCCCACTAGTAAAACACTCCCCTCACACAGTTAACCCTTTGATTGCCTAAAAATGTTAACCCTTTCCTCCCCAGTGCCATTAGTACAGTGTCATTGCTTTTTTTTTTTGCACTGATCACGGTATTGGTGTCACTGGGGATGTCAGTGACCCCAAACCAGTTCCCCCCCAGTGTCAGAATGTCCGCCGCAGTCCCGCCATAAGTCGCTGATCGCCGCCATAAGTCACTGATTGCCGCCATGATTCGCTGATTGCCGCTATTATTAGTATACAAAAAAAAATCCAGTATCTATACCGCCATTTGTAAACGCTATAACTTTCACGTAAACCAATTAATTTACAGGTATTAAGATTTTTTTTTAGCAGAGACATGTCGCAGAATACATTTTGGCATAAATTTGATGAAATTTTAATTTTTTTTTACTGGACATGTTTTACAGCAAAAAGTCCAAAATATTGTTTTTTTTTCTCAAAATTGTCTTTTTTTTTTTTATAGCGCAAAACATAAAAAACGCACAGGCAATCAAATACCACCAATTCATGGGGAATAAAGGATGTAAATTTCATTTTGGTGCAGAGTTGCATGACCGCGCAATTGTCAGTTAAAGTGATGCATCGCCATAAGACAAACCTCTTATGTAACCGCTTCCTGACTGCCCTATAGCAAAAATACTGCTACAGGGCGGCACAGGTGCGCAAAATAACACATATATATATGTGATTCGCACTCCCGTGGTTTTCACGCCCCTCCCAGATAGCATCAGATTGCCTGTCAGTACACCAGTAATCATATTTAACCCCCTGATTGCCAGCAAGACGCTCATACACAATAAAACTCCATTGCTAGTATAGTGTTGGAACGGATCAATATCTTTCATCAGATCAGCACTATGCCAGTGTTCACATTAGTATAGTGTACCAAAAAATGCAGTGTTAGCGGGATCAGCCCCGGCACCTGCCAGCACCTGTGTATAGCCCCTATGCTTCCCCCCCCACTCCCCCAGCAAATGCAGTTTCAGTAGGTCACTGTCACTTGATACATTGCACACAAAACCGCAGTGTTGGCAGAATCAGGCCTGATCTCTGTTAGCACTTGCCGGTAAATTTTGATGACTCTCATATGCAGCAGAGTTCCAGTACTAGTGCCGCTCTACCTTTTAGTGGCCTAGTACATCCTGGTCTTTCACATACCTCTTAGATCGTAAGTTCCAAGGGGCAGGACATTCCTAACCCTCTTGTATTGAACTGTATTGTTGCTGTATTTTCTCCCGTTACATTGTAAAGCGCTGAGCAAACTGTTGGCGCTGTATAAATCCTGTATAGTAATAAGAAATACCAGCACTGCAGTATGACTTGGCAACGTGGTGAGTCCCATAAGTGCAGTACCAGCTGGTGCGGTGGCGAGCACAAGTATTGTCCCGCAACCACCAAGAATTCGCACACAGGCCCATAGAGCCCCTAGTATCCTTCCGGATGTGCTTACAAATCCTGAATTGCAGCCCATAAATTCAACAGCACCCGTACTTCCCCCATTCACTGCCCAACCCGGTATTCAGGTGGAAACAGCAAATTTAACTACTCCCCTTGATTTTTTTGGAGCTGTTTTTCACGGAAGATCCGTATGCATTGATTGTGGATCAAAGCAATTTTATGCACAACAATTTATCGCCGCCAACCCAAATTTAAACCTTGCCAGACCAATCGCATGGAAACTCATTACGGTTTCCGAATTTACATATTTTTTTTTTGGACTGAACCCTCAACATGGGCATTACTAAAAAAAATGAATTGCGGTTGTATTGGTCCACAGACCCGATTCATCATATGCTCGTGTTCTCTGCTGCCATGGCCAGGCATAGATATGAGAGTATAATGTGTTTTATGCATTTCAACGCCAATACACTGTCATCTTCGAGTTGACCCTGTATTTGACCGGTTCCACAAAACTCAGCCCCTTGTTAATCACCTTAACCAAAAATTTGCATTTGTCTATATTCCCCAGCAAAACATCTGCGTTGATGAGTCACTCATTAATTTTTCTGGCCGCCTTGTATTCAAACAATTTCTCCCCAGCAAGCGTGCCAGATATGGGGTCAAGATGTAGAAGACCTGTGAGAGGGCAACAGGCTATACATAGAAGTTTCGGATTTATGAGTGAAAAGATAGTCACGTGGAGCCCCCCAGATGCCCACACTACATGGGGAATAGTGGCAAGATAGTCTGGGACTTGGTGTCATCCTTTTTCCATATAGAGTACCGCTTATACGTGGACAATTTTTATTCAAGCGTGCCACTATTTAGACATTTGTACAATCTTGGAACTGGCGCATGTGGCACCATGCGACCTAATGTGTGCCCACCATTAGAAGTGGGTGGATACTGGGTGGTATATTCTAATGGTGGGCTTACCACACACCTTTTCTGGCAGAGATTTCTTCTATTTTTTTCATTCAGTCCACAGGCTGCATATTGAAAAAAAAAAAAAAAAACATAGCATATACAGCAATACCGCGGTTTACGAATGCTTCTCTTAACGTAATTTTCGGCTTACAAATGAAAATCCATTGAAAATAATGTCTAGGTTTACTAATTTTTTACAAATTTTTTTCACAATACGAAGTGTATATCAGTGCTGATTTTTAAATGCTATTGCTGTCTTATTTTTTTTTTCATTATAGCTCACAACATTAGCTGTCAGTTTCCCCGGAGCTAAAGGATACTTTGTATCTTTTAGGAAACTGAACATAAACGTTATTTCTTTTAGTTGGGGAAATAAACTAAAAAACTTTTTCTCTTTTAGGTGGAGGGGAAAGTGATTGCTGAATTTCTGAACTACTGTATAGTGAAGAAAAAAAAACGGTAATTACATTTAAAAACTGGCACCTAACAGCTGAGTGTAAAATAATTGCCTGCAATTTAAACATTTTTTTTTTTAATTGCCAGCAATTCTTTTACATTCAGCGGTTAGTGGGGAACCCCACTGACAGCTGAAACATTAATACATGGTTGTCACTACTAAAATACCGCATGAGTTAATAAAATAACGGTATTTTAGTAGCGTTTACTGTTTTTCTGTCCATCGGAACAGATTAATTGGTTTTCAATGCAGCTCTATGGGAAACAGTGTTTCGGTTTTCACAAATTTTTCGCTATACGAAATGTCCTGCAGAACTAAATAAATTCGTAAACCGAGGTACTGGTACATCACTGGACTTTGAATGGTTATACCAGGATGATGCCTACAGCTGCAGGCATCATCCTGGTTTTGTTTTTTTTTTTTCAGCCGGCGATCGGCTTTCATGTAATAGCAATCCTAGTTGCTAATTAGCTGCAGGATTGCTTTTACAAGCAGCGGGAGACTATTCCCCCCTCCCCCACTGCCTTCCACGGCCTGTTCGGGCAGTCCCTTGCCATCAGGGCAACTTGAGAATGCAGCCGGTATTTCTGCCAGCTGACCATAGAGCTGATTGGAGACCAGAATGGTGCCAATCATCTCTATAGCCAAAGAAATCAGATGCTACGAGGATTTCATCACTTCAGTTTCACAGGCTGTAAACAGCGCTATTTGTAAATTGGGAAAGCATCTGATCACACCAATCTTGGTTTTATTAGATAATGTAAGGGCAGAGGACATAACTAGAGTCTGATAGAACCCAGATTTCTGAAAAAAGAATATATGACAACGCCCATTGAAGTTATAGGGGATATTTGCATTCCCTGTGATAGCATTAAAACTGATCCAAAAAAAAAAATGAAGGGGACAGTGTAACAATAATAAAAAAAATCAAAATAACGTAAAAAAAAAAAAAAAGTACCTGTGCATGCGTGCATCTGAGTTTGTGAACGTTGACCCTGTGCCAGTATGGAAACAGCGGTTGCACCATGCATGTGAGGTATCGCCACGAACGTCTGATCAATGGCAGTAATTCTAACACTAGACGACCTCTGTAAATCTAAAATGGTAGCTTGTAAAGGCTTAAAGAACGTTACCTATGGATATTAAAAACGTATGCAGTTTGTTGCAATTGCACGGGGCATGCACAGTTTTAAAGCTTGGTATCTATTTACTCGGCATACCATCTTTTATATTTTACCAAATAATTGGCCAATATTTTGTGTTTTTGTGCATTAAAAGTAAAAAAAAGTGTATTTTTTTTTTAAATTGCATTTGAAAAATCGTTGTGCGAGTACTATGTGTCATAGAAAATTACAGCACCCACCTTTTCATTCAGTAGGGTGTTTGCTTTTAAAAAAAATTAATGTTTGGGGTTTAAATTAATTTCCTAGCAAAAAATACTGATTTTTTTTCATGTGAACAAAAAGTGTCAGAAAAGGTTTGGTCTTCAGGTGGTTAGAAGAGTGAGTGACGTGTTGCATAAACTTCTGATGCTGGGTATAAAATGCCCCCACCCCCCAAAACGACCCCTTTTTTTTAAAGTAGACACCCCAAACTATTTGCTGAGAGGGATGTTAAATCAATAGAAGCATTTATTTTTTTACCGCAAGTTTTTGGAAAATGGCAAATAAAAACATTTTTTTTTTACACAAAATTGTCACTTAAATTATTTATTGCTCACACATTGCATGGGTATATGTGGAATTACTCCCCAAAATACATTCTGCTACTTCTAAGTATGGCGGTACCACATGTGAGAGACGTTTTGGCAGTCTAGCCAAGTACAGGACCCCAAAATCCAATGAGCACCTTCAGGCTTTTAAAGGGCTTTATTTCCTCATTACACTTGCTGACTACCTATCACAGTTTCAAAGGCCCTGAAATGCCAGGCTAACATCAAACACCCCCCCCCCCCAATTACCCCTTTTGGAAAGTAGACACCCCAAGGAAATTTAAAAAGAGGCATGGTGAGTATGCAGATCTAATTTTTTCTCACAAGGTTTTGAAATAAAGAAAAAGAATAGAAAAAATGTTTTTGTTTTTGTTCTTAATTTTCCAAAAACTTCTGGCAACAAACGAGATCTGCAAAATACTCCCCATGCTTTTCAAATTCCTTGGGGTGTCTGCTTTCCAAAAAGGGGTCATTTGGGGGGGGGGGGGGGGGGTTTGGTGCTATCCTGGCATTTCAGGGCCTTCGAAACTGTGATAGGTAGGGAGGAAGTGAAATGAGGAAGTTACGCACCTTCAGGTTTTAAAAGAGGTCATTGGATTTCAGGCTCCTGTATGTGGCTAGACTCCCAAAAAGTCTCTCATATGTAGTATCCCCATACTCAGTAGAAGTAGCAGAATGTATATTAGGGTGTAATTCCACATATACCCATGGCTTGTGCGAGAAATATATAATTTAAATGACAACTTTGTGTAAAAAAAAAAAAAAAAAGTTTTTGTCATTTTCCAGAAACTTGTGGGAAAAAAATAAATCTTCCATGGACTCAATATGCCTCTCCACAGATAGCTTAGGGTGTCTACTTTCCATAAAGGGGTCATTTGGGGGTATTTGTACTATCCTGGTATTTTAGCACCTCAAGAAATGTGATGGGCAGTCAGAAAATAAAAGCTGTGTAAATTCCATTATCTATACCATAGATTGTAGATGCTATAACTTTCACACAAAGTAATAAATATACACTTATTGGGATTTTTGTTAGCCAAAAACATGTAGCAAAATACATTTTGGCCTAAATTTATGACGACATTTTAGTTTTATTGGATATTTTTATGACCGAAATGAGAAAATATTGTTTTTAAAAAACAAAAAAAAGTCTTAATTTTTTTGTTTATAGCGCCAAAAATAAAAAGCACACAGGTGATCAAATAATAAAGAAAGCTCTATTTGTGTGAAAAAAAGGACATAAATTTTGTTTGGGTACAGCATTGCATGACCGCGCAATTATCAGTTGAATTAGTGCAGCGCCGAGTAGCAAAGAGAGGCTTGGTCATTAAATCCTCTAGAGGGCAAGTGGTTAACTAAAGTAGCTAAAATAACTTAAGTAAACAAACCTACTTTAGGCTCCATCCACACTAGTTTAACCACTTGCCCTCCTGAGGATTTACCCCCCTTCATGACCAGGCCACTTTTTGCTTTTCGGCACTGCATTATTTTAACTGACAATTGCGTGGTCATGCAACGCTGCACCCAAATATAATGTGGGCAAAAAAAGGCTGACAATTTTGAGAAAAAAACTATATTTTGGACTTTTTGCTATTAAACATGTCCAGTAAAAAAAATTAAAAAAATCAAATTGTCATAAATTTAGACCAAAATGTATTCTGTGACATGTCTTTACTAAAAAAAATCCCAATATGTGTAAATGAATTGGTTTACGTGAAAGTTATAGCGTTTACAAATGGCAGTATAGATAATGGCAAAAAATTCCAAAAACAACCTCCTGCGCTTAAATGGAATCCTATCCTTCAAAAGCTGCCGACACCAAACTTATACCCAAGTAAGTGAATGATCAATTAAAATAAATAGTGTAGCGCTAATAATACTAACAAATTACGTGTTAAAATGCACAAACTCTTCATCCCCTACATATATATATCCAAGGTGATAAATCAATGCATAAATAATAAAATAGTTGTGTCATACGTGAATTCCCTCACAGTGAATATTTAGTGAAAAAAGTGACAAACACACTCCTATTTGCACATTGTGAAACAATATGTATACTGGTGCACAAAATTAGTGAACAAATAATCAATTCAAAAAGTCCAAAATGATATAATAATAGTAATACGATAATTTGTGATGATCCTCACACTTCACTCTTCATGCAAGAATATATAATGTGCCGTATACGTGGTACACACGTGCCAATCCTTTACCAGCCAAAATACCCCCTCACCTCCTTCATTAAACCCCACAGGGTCAACACGCTTTGAGGATCAAGTGATCCTATCAGAATGGGTCCCTCTCAGGCTTTCCCCTCACGTCTCCAGCCTCCAGCAGACTAACAGCCAGCTCCTCACAGGATCATGATAAGACACAAACAGAGACCCTCCATAGTGCAACCGCTTTTTATTGCATCAAATTTAAAACGACAATAAATATTACACTCACATTTGCCCATGAGTTTTCCAGCTTTTTACCACATGCTATGGGTGTACTCAACAGGGTGATCCAATATGGCCCCCACACCGGAAATGACGTCACCGGAAGCTCCTCCCCACGTACCGCCGCGTTGCGCCACGCCCACCTCGTGACTTCATCAGGGTAACGCCCATAGGGGACAAGACTTCCTTATATAGGAGAACTCCCACCAATAATCATCCAGAGGCGGATCTCCGGCGGCCATTTTCTTGAAGTCAGTTTCCAACCATTAACTGCAGACACTGACTTATACTCAGATAGACAAGAAAAAAACTCCAATGGCCATTATCAGATAGTCAGTCTCCCAATACAAGGAAATAGGTGATAATACCCTATTAAAGTGCATGTGACTAAACTAACTCCAGGGGAAATACATAATAAAATCACACTTTTAATTACATAGATAAACCACAAAAAATACAACAATTCCTAAAAAATTCTTAAAAAATAAAATCCGCTCATCCTCTGGAGGTAAATGCTCCTATACGCATGAAAGTGAGCCATCTAGTGGACAAAAATAAATAGACCTTATATACTAAAAATCCCCATTTGAAGGCTCACTTTATACTAAAATATACATTTATATTTACATAGACATCAAATAATTTAAAATTTATTATATTGTTAAAACTATACCCATCAAACTCTCAATTATTGATCAAATTCCAATCAATAAATAATAATACATAATGGAATTTCTTAAAGAGGGAACCTGCCAGACCATACAGACACCCATAGCATAGGTTCACATCATAGTAATCATCCTAGCTACTAGCAGTTCCTAAATGCCTAGTATATATCAGATTGCTACACATCTAAAACATGAGTTTAAAATACAATAAAATAGTCATCAGTAAATAATATTATCCAAAAGAGCAATATCCCATCACTAAAAATCACTTAAAAAACAATTTAAGTCAAAATCCACGTTTAAACCCCTTGGAGCCTGCGTTCTCATCTCATAAATAAACCTGGACTCTATTTGACTAAGGGAACATACTTTATTAAGTCCCCTCCAGTGACCTTTATACTTTTCAATCCCCCAGAATTTCAATGCGGAGGGGTCTCTATTATGATGCGTTAGAAAGTGTCTAGACACATTATGCTTGGGAAAACCTTTTTTGATGTTCTGCACATGTTCACGAAGCCGCTTCCAGAGTGGTCTTTTAGTCCTACCCACATATTGAGGGCCACATGCGCACTCCAAACCATATATAACCCCCTCCGTCCTACATGAAATGAAATCTCGAATCCGGAACTCTCGCCCCGTAGAATAAGGAGGTCATCCTTTTGTTATGCCCTCTGGTCTCTTTACACGCAAAACAGTTCCTACAAAGAAAGAAACCTTTCTGGTCTAGGAATGTTATTCCTTTTTTGTATCCAGGTGGATCTACCACATTCTTAACCACTATGTTCCTAATCGTAGGTGCCTTTCGATAAATAAATGTGGGGCGTTCCAATAAAATTTTATTTAAAATGGGATCCGCTTTCAATACTGGCCGGTGTCTTTTAAAAATGTTTTCAACTTTTTTATAGTGTACATTAAAATCTAAAATTATGGCAACCTGATCATTAAAATTCTTATCTTTCACTCTATCACTCAACATCATTGATCTATCCATTTCTCCAATATTCTTTCATTCTTGATATGTGTTGATATATAACGTTTTTTCTCAAACCGTTCCCCCAATAATTTTAGCCTGTTCTTCATAATCTACTTCCAACGTGCAATTTCTCCGTAAAACGCACAAACTGGCCTTTAGGACTGTTTAAAAGCCAGGGGGGATAGTGACAGCTGTCAAGAGGGATATACCCATTCCGGTCTACCTCTTTGAAAAAGTTTTTGTAGTGAGTCCCAATTCCTCAACCTTAATGTTTAAATCTAGAAAATTTATGGACTCATTACTTATTTCCCAAGAGAATACAATGTTCTTATTGTTATTATTCAATAATTGGAGAAACGTTTGTAAAGATTCCGTACTCTCTTTCCATATTACTAACACGTCATCAATGAATCGTTTAAACAATATGAGTTGTTCAGGATAATGTTGGTAGATGGTTTCTTCCTCCCAACCTGCCATGAATAAATTTGCTACACTGGGAGCATATCTTGCTCCCATGGCAACTCCTCTAATCTGTTGAAAGAATTTTTTGGCATGCCAGAAATAATTTTGGGACAGACTAAAATCAAGACACTCCATTAAAAATTTTCTTTGTGTCCAGGACAATTCGCTATTATCCCTTAGGCCCCAGCTGACCGCATTAATGGCATCCTCGTGTCCTATAATCGTATATAACGACGCCACATCCACGCTTGCAAGATAAATGCTGGGGTCTCCCTTGACATTATTCAGCAACTGAATTAGGTGCTTAGTATCCCGAAGGTATGATTTCGTCTTCTTAACCAACGGTTGAAGGAATATATCTATATAGTGGCCTAGCCTGGCCAACACTGACTCAATACCGTTCACAATAGGCCTGCCTGGGGGGTTTACCAAATCTTTATGAATCTTGGGGATAGTATATATTACTGGAATTCTACATGTTTCTCGCACTAAGAATTTAGCCTCCTTCTTATTAAGTATTTTTAATTCCCTTCCCCTTTTAACTAATTTGGTCAGGTCCTTCTTATACTGCAGTGTTGGATTCTTAGGAAGAACTTTATATCACAATACGATCCCCCAATTGGGTTTCTAATTCTTTCACATAATAGTCTTTGGCCAGTACCACGATACCCCCTCCTTTGTCTGCCGGACGGATTACTATGTCATCTCGCTTACTCAATCTCTTAATTCCTACTTGCAGACCCCTGTCATAATTACCTCTAGGAACAATAAGGTTTTCCAGATCCTGGTTTACCATCTTTTTAAAAGCCTCTACATGACAATTATTAAATATTTGTGGGTTAAAAAGCGATTTGTTCTTTAAATTCGAATGTACAATCTCACTACTAAGAGCATTATCAATCACCCTATTAGCCCCTGGTAGACTCATAAAATGTTTTTTGATATTCAGTTTCCTTATAAACTTCTGGGTGTCTATAAATACATCAAACTTATTGACAGGTTTGGGTGGGGCAAACTTTAGTCCCTTATCCAATATTACCAATTCTTCCTTGGTTAAATGGGATACACTCAAGTTAAAAACCCCTTCACCCACTACTCTTTTTCTTTTGTAACCTACGCCCTGCTCTACATCCTCTCCTCTTCTGGGGCTTCTCCCTCCGTTCGGTACTGGGCTCCTGTCCCTTTCTAAAAAAATCCCTTTCATATCTCAAAGGTTCAAACCTATTAAACATCTGTATAGGACTCCTACCTCCTGCCTGTTGGTAATTCCATCCTTCCTGTGGATAATGCCTAGGGGATCCTGCATAATATTGCCTCTGATCCACTCAATCATATTAGTAGGAAGGTTGTGGAACATAATTATCTCTAGGGGGATATGGCGGTCTGAATGGTGGGTACTGGGTTCTCCAATAATTACTTTTCCCCTTTCCTTTCGCCTTTTTATTGTTATATGATCCCCTTTATTTTGTTTCCCCCCATTCCTCGGCGTATACAGTGTGTTACGTATATAATACGTATTTGGGTTCCTATATGGTGCTCCCTGTTGGTTAATGTGTATTCTAGGTATAACTACCCAAACTTCCTTCACTGGAGTGGTATTTGCCGATGCTACCTCGGTTGTATTGGATGCTGTTTGCCATTTAAAAACAGCATCTTTCTTAAAATCATTCAGGTCTCTTTGATATTTCTTGCTTTTCTTGTATTTCATTTCCTGATCTAATTTCTCTAGATTCTTATTCAATCTTTTAGTCTATGATAGAGTGGATCAGAGGCAATATTATGCAGGATCCCCTAGGCATTATCCACAGGAAGGATGGAATTACCAACAGGCAGGAGGTAGGAGTCCTATATAGATGTTTAATAGGTTTGAACCTTTGAGATATGAAAGGGATTTTTTAGAGAGGGAGGTGAGGGGGTATTTTGGCTGGTAAAGGATTGGCACGTGTGTACCACGTATACGGCACATTATATATTCTTGCATGAAGAGTGAAGTGTGAGGATCATCACAAATTATCGTATTACTATTATTATATCATTTTGGACTTTTTGAATTGATTATTTGTTCACTAATTTTGTGAAGCAGTATATATATTATTTCACAATGTGCAAATAGGAGTGTGTTTGTCACTTTTTTCACTAAATATTCCCCGTGAGGGAATTCACGTATGACACAACTATTTTATTATTTATGTATTGATTTATCACCTTGGATAAATCACCCAGGACGACGCCGCACCTCCGCCACCTGCATCGAGAGGGTAAGCCTCCTCTATCGGGCACCTACCACCGAACTGCCCAAACCCTATCCAATTCGGCGGAGCCAAGCCTACCACGCAGCCTTACCGCTCCCACCGACGCAGGGCCCCTAGCACCCCCAGTCGCTGGCCCACAACATCCACTTGCGCTGCTCACCTCACCCACGTACGCCGAGCCCGACTGCGACTAACCCACTCCACCTCCAGACGTCGGTCCTCACCACCTCCTGCCAACGGCCCTTCTACACCTCCTGACACCGGGCCCTTCAGCACCATCAGCGCCTCCCGACGCCGTGCCCTCAGCGCCTGGCCCTCAACATCCGCCTGCGCCGGCTCACTTCATCCAAGGACACCGAGCCCTACTACAGCTGCCAACACCTAGCCTACTCCACCTCCAGACATCGATCCATACCACCTCCTGACGACGACCCTTCAACTCCTCCCAACGCCGGGCCCTTCAGCACCCTCAGCGCCTCCCGACGCCGAGCCCTCAACACCTGGCCTCAACTCCTCCGGTCTCCGAGCCGCCAGCATCACCAGACGCCGTGCCTACCAGCACCCCAGATGTCGAGCCCTACGACCCTTCCACTCACTGAACCACCGCACCCACTGATGACGTGCCGCCGCACCCACGGGCACCAACCTACTAAACCCGCAGACTACTACTAACCTGCTGTTGATCCTGCTGCCCTCCACTCTCCCTCTCCCCTCTCAGAAGAACGCAATAGACTCCTCCACAGCGCTACAGACGCTCTGCTTCACCATCCCTGACCTGCACCCCCTCACCTCCCACGGCGTTTCGGACACACTGCTTCACCATCCCTGACCAGCACCCCGCTCACCCCAACATGCTGCCCGCGCTCCTCCTCCTCCTCGTCCTCTCCTCCATCCCTATAACCGCCTCCCTCTACCCGCCCACCCCCGCTAAGCAGCTCTATATCGCCCCCTCGCTTCTCCCCTCTCCCCACTACGGCACCCACCACCTCCTCCTGCTACTCCACTTCCCCGCTGACCCACTTGCCACCACTTTCAGACCCACACGCTCCTACACCTCCCATTCCCATGCCACCTTCCTCACCCTCCTCCTTCTCATATCAGCTGGGGACATCTCCCCGAACCCTGGCCCCTCACCACCTCACCCCCCACCCCCCCCTAGAGACCCCCCTGCTCATGCCAGCCAACGCAATCCCCTCAACCTCATACATGTACCCCTCCTCCCCATACCTATCCCCCCCTCTCTCTCGGTTGCACTCCTGAATGCTCGTTCGGTTTGCAACAAGCTTACCGCCATCCATGACCTCTTCATCTCCTGCTCCCTCAACCTCCTAGCAGTCACCAAAACCTGGGTACAGGCCACTGACTCCACTTTCCCTGCGGCACTCACCCATGGAGATCTCATCTGGACCCATTCATCAAGACTGAGCGATCGCAGAGGTGGTGTTGTCGGCTTGCTCCTATCACCGCTGAGGACCTTCCAGGTCCTCCCTAACCCACCCTCTCTATCTTTCCCCTCCTTTGAGGCGCACTGCATCCGACTCTTCTCACCCACCCCCCTAAGGATCGCAGTGATCTACAGGCCTCCCGGATCCATACCCCACTTCCTGAACAACTTCGCCACCTGGCTCCCCTTCTTCCTCTCCTCTGAGCTACCGACCATCATCCTCGGGGACTTCAATATCCCTATCAACGACAACAACCCGGCTACTTCCCAATTCCTCCACCTAACCTCCTCCTTCGCGCTCACACAGCACACTCAATCCTCCACCCACATCGGAGGGAACACCCTGGACCTTGTCTTCTCTCACCTCTGTACCCTCAACCAGTTTTCTAACACCCCCTTCCCTCTCTCCGACCACCACCTCATCACATTCTCCATCTCCCCTTCCCCCAACCCCCCCCCCCCAAAAAACGCCAAACCATCACCAGCCGCAACCTGAACCCGGCCCCCTCCACTCGGCCACCGACCGCAAACATGACAGCATCCTCTCACTGTCATGTCCCGACATAGCCACCACCTTGTACAATGACTCACTGTCAGCTGCCCTAGACTCTCTGGCACCCCTAACCACAAGCATCATCAAACCAAGACCACTTCAACCATGGCAGAATGACAGCACTAAACGCCTCAAACGTCGCAGTCGCGCACTGGAGAGACTGTGGCTCAAAACCAGGTCCCCTCATGCATTCTGCCTCTACAAATCTGCCTTCCTCATTTACAACTCCTCCCTCCACGCCACCAAGCAGGCCTACTTTGTTAACCTGATCAACACCCTCTCCTTCCGCCCTCGCCGACTCTTCTCCACCTTCAACTCCCTGCTCTCTCTCCCCCCCCCCTCCTCCACTCAGTACCTTTCTCACCGCCCACGAGATTGCCACCCATTTCCACAACAAGATTGACGCTATCCGTAAGGACATTGTTAACTTGCAATCTACCTCCCCACCTAGCCTCCCCACCCCCGTCACCCCTTCATCTCCCCCCTCCCCTGCCCTCACAACCACACTGCCCCCCACCTCTCCCAAGGCCCGCCCACCATAACCCCTCCTACACTGCACTCCCTCAGCCCTGTCACTACTGAGGAAGTCGCCAAAGTCCTCTCAGAAGCCCACCTCATTACCTGCCCCCTGAACCCTATCCCCTCTCAACTCCTCCGGTCACCCCCCGCCTCCCTCATCCGCTCCCTCACCCACATCTTCAATCTCTCCCTCTCTACTGGCGCATTCCCCTCCCCCCTTAAGCACGCGCATATCACCCCCATCCTCAAAAAGCCCTCCCTGGATCCTGCGGACCCCAACAACCTCAGACCCATCTCCCTGCTGCCACTCACCTCCATGCTCCTTGAGCGCATAGTCTACGATCGCCTAAGCTCCCACCTTACTGACAATAACCTCCTTGACCCACTACAGTCCGGCTTCCATCACCTACACTCCACTGAAATCACTAACGACCTACTCAACGCCAAAGCCAACGGCGATTACTCTGTCCTCCTTCTCCTGGACCTCTCTGCGGCCTTCGACACAGTTGACCACCCCCTCCTCCTTAATAAACTACTCTCCCTTGGCATCAGAGATACCGTTCTCTCTTGGTTCTCATTCTCCCTATCCCGACGCTCCTTCAGCGTCACCTACAATGGTGCCACCTTCTCCTCCCCCTCTCTGTTGGGGTCCCCCAAGGCTCTGTCCTTGGACCCCTTCTCTTCTCCATCTACACCTCCTCCCTGGACAAACTCATACACTCCCACGGCTTCAACTATCACCTCTACGCTGACGACACCCAAATCTACCTCTCCACCCCTCTCCTCACCCCCACTATCTCCGCCCGCATCACTCACCTCCTAAACGACATCTCAGACTGGATGTCGCTACATTTCCTCAAGCTCAACCTCTCCAAATTCGAGCACCTCGTCTTTCCCCCTGCCCACACCCCCCCCCATCCTATCCATCATCACCAACAACTCCACTATCATTCCCGCCCCGCAAGCCAAAGTCCTTGGCGTCATTCTTGACTCGAACCTCTCCTTCCAACCTCATGTCAAATCACTTCCAAACACATGCAGGCTCCACCTCTGCAACATTGCCAAGATACGTACCTTCCTCACCCCTGACATCACCAAACTTCTAGTACACTCCCTCATCATCTCACGCCTTGACTACTGCAATTCTCTTCTCACCGGCCTACCCAAGTGCAGGCTCTCCCCGCTCCAGACCATCCTGAACTCAGCGGCTAGACTCATCCACCTCACCACCCGCTCCACCTCTGCCACCCCCCTCTGCCTCTCCCTCCACTGGCTCCCGAATGCCCAACGCATCAAATTTAAACTTGTAACCCTGACCTACAAAACCGTTCACAACACTGCCCCTGTCTACCTCACCAACCTGATCCCCAAGTACCGCCCTACCCGTACCCTTCGCTTCTCACAGGACCTCCTTCTATCCTGCTCCCTGGTCTCCTCCTCCCATGCACGACTGCAAGACTTCTCCAGGTCCTCCCCCATCCTCTGCAACTCACTGCCCCAATCCATCAGACTGTCGCCTTCCCTCCTCACATTCAGGCGCTCCCTCAAAACCCAACTCTTCAGGGAAGCCTACCCCACCCTCACCTAACGGCCATTCTCCCTCTTTCCACCCACCTCTCATTCCCCTTAGCCACTTCCTACTGTACCATTACCCCCTCCCTCCTAGATTGTAAGCTCGAAAGAGTAGGGCCCTCTTACCCCTCGTATGTTGTTTGGTGTTGTTGTACTGTGCCATGTATTGTCCCCCCCCCCCCATTGTACAGCGCTGATCAAACCCTTTGGCGCTATATAAACTCGATGTAATAATAATAATAATATATATATGTAGGGGATGTATATAGAGTTTGTGCATTTTAACACGTAATTTGTTAGTATTATTAGCGCTACACTATTTATTTTAATTGGTATAGATAATGGGTTTTTTTTTTCTACTAGTAATGGCGGCGATCAGCGACTTTTACCGGGACTGCGACGGACATTCAGACACTGAATGACCCCCACTGGAGGGAAACGTCCTGTTTCTGTGATGCCACACCAGGGAGACTTCCTGTCTGTGTAACCCCACTGGAGGGAGACTTCCTATTTCTGTAACCCCAATGGAGGGAGACTTCCTATTTCTGTGACTCCACTGAAGGGATACTTCCTGTTTCGGTGACCCCCCCCCACTGGAAGGGCACTTCCTGTTTTTGTGACTTCACTGGAGGGAGACTTCCCCTCACGTTCTGCCCCTGTGACCCCACTGGAGGGAGACTTCCTGTTTCAGTGACCCCACTGGAGGGGGACTTCCCTTCACTTCCTGATCCTGTGACCCCACTGGAGGGAGATGTCCTTTTTCAGTGACCCCACTGGAGGGAGACTTCCCTTCACTTCCTGTCCCTGTGACCCCACTAGAGGGTGACTTCCTGTTTATGTAACCCCATTGGAGGGAAACTTCCTTTTTCTGTGACCCCACTGGAGGGAAACTTCCTTTTTCTGTGACCCCACTGGAGGGACACTTTCTGTTTCTGTGACCCCACTGGAGGGGCACTTCCGGTTTCTGTGACCCTACTGGGAGGAGGCTTCCGGTTTCTGTGACCCTACTGGAAGGAGACTTCCTATTTCTGAGACCCCACTGGAGGGACAGTTCCTTTTTCTATGACCCCACAAAGAGGAGACTTCCCCTCGCTTTGTGTTTCTGTGACACCAAAGGAGGGAGACTTTCTGTTTGTTGCCCAACTGGAAGGAGACATTCTGTTTCTGTTATTTCACTGAAGGTAGACTTCCTATTTCTGTGACCCCACTGAGGAGAGACTTCCCTCAATTCCTGACCCTGGCACAAGAACAGCCATAAAAACATTCTCAGAGGCTCAATGCCTTCCTTGCTATACTATAAATGTGATCTTGTCTGTGGCCCCATGGGATATGTTTCAAGAGGATATGATGTAATCTGTGATGTTACAGCTCCTACTTGGCAGAGCAGATGCTGTTATCTTTTGAATTACAGAGATGACTTCCTAAAAATTCAGTTAGACATTTCTCGTCGATGGTAAGAAATTTCGCAAATGTAAAAATCTATTGTGTTCATAAAAATTCATACTACCAATAAATGTATACACTTAAATCAATACAAAAGATGTATAAATGATCTGCCACATTTAAAAATGTGTTTGAGAAAAAAGTGATAAACACACCACTAGAGTGAACAAAATGTGCCTTTGCAGTTATATGTAACAGTTCATATAATGTCCATTCAAGGAGACAACCAGTTTAGAAGTCTGCGCTAGTGGTGCTTCACAATACAGCAAGCCAAATGTGAGATGTCCTCAGTGCAGATCCTTCACCAATATGCATTCACCAAAAAATAAATTAAATTGAGCCTAGCAAGACAGTGGAGGTGAGGACCTCCACAAATTGCACTTCAGGGTGGATAGGATCACTGTCTGAAGCAAGCCTTGTTTTGAAATTACTTACCACACGGAGCCCAAGATAAGGTATACAGTGTAGTATTGTATTATCGAATGGGCCAAAACAATTAAAATCAGACCATTAACTATGTGGAATACAAAGAACAAATGCGGCTGGACTTACCAAGATGGCCGCAGATGCAAGCCCTAGACCCAGTGGTGTGACTTCAGCATGGCCCGTCCCGTTGTGTTTCATGCACTCACACATCTTAAGAAAATACGCCTACTGCTGACGTGATCGCCTGTGGATGCAGTGTGAACTAACATGCGCCAATTTGTTTTAGGTTAGAACACAGCACCATTTTTTTGTAGCCAAAACAGATTGCGATTATATTGTGGGCCAGACAGAGCCAATTTATTGTGGTCCAAACGGGAAGTGCCAGAAAACTAAAAAAAAATGTGATATGCCTTTGAATTACAAGGCAAAAACAATGCAAAACCAAGCACTAGCCCTATTTTTAAATAAAACCCACATAGACCATCAAAAAAGCAAATATCTACACTACATTCCCAAAAGTATTGGGATGCCTATTTTTACATGCAAATGAATTGTAATTGCATCCCAGTGTTCGTAGAGTTCAATATTGAGTTGGCCCACCCTTTGCAGCTTAACAGCTTCAACTCTTATGGGAAGGCTGCCCACAAGGGTTAGAGTGTGTCTATGGGAATGTTTGACCATTCTTCCAGAAGTGCATTTGTGAGGTCAGGCACTGATGTCGGACCAGAAAGCCTGGCTCGCAGTGTCCACTATAATTCATCCCAAAGGTGTTCTTTTGGATTGAGGTCAGAACTCTGCGCAGCCCAGTTAACTTCCTTCACCCCAAACTCACTCATCCATTTCATTATGGACCTTGCTTTGTGCACTGCTGTGCGGTTATGTTGGAACAGGAAGGGGCCATCTCCAAACTGTTCCCAAAAAGTTGGGAGCATGAAATTGTCTTGGTATGCTGATGCCTTAAGAGTTCTCTTCACTGTTTCAGTGGCCAAGCCCAAACCCTAAAAAAACAACCCCACACCATAATCCCCCCTCCACCAAACTTTACACTTGGCACAATGCAGTTAGGGAAGTACTGTTCTTGCAACCACCAAGCCCAGACGCTTCTTTCAGATTGCCATTCAGAGAAGCGTGATTCGCCACTCCAGAGAATACGTCTCCACTGCTATAGAGTCCAGTGGTGGAGTGCTTTACACCAGTGCATCCGACGCTTTGCAATGTACTTGGTGATGTAAGGATTGGATGCAGCTGCTTGGCCATGGAAACCCATTTCATGAAGCTTTCTATGCACTGTTGTCTAATCTGAAGGCCACATGAAGTTTGGAGGTCTTTAGCTACTGACTCTGCAAACAGTTGGCGACTTCTGCGCACTGTGCGCTTCAGCATGCACTGACCCCGCTCTGTCATTTTACGTGGCCGAGTTGCTGTTGTTCCCAGTTGCTTCCACCTTGTTATAATACCACCAACAGTTTACCGTTGAATATTTAGTAGTGAGAAAATTTCACGGATGGACTTATTGTACAGATGGCAACCTATCATGGTACCATGCTTGAATTCACTGAGCTCCTGAGAGCGATCCATTCTTTCACAAATGCTTGTAGAAGCAGTATGCATGCCTAGGTTCTTGATTTTATACACCTATGGCCATGGAGGTAATTGGAACACCTGAATCCAGTGATTTGGAGGCGTATCCCGATACTTTTGGCAATAGTGTGCATAGTAACACCCACATTAGCTCTGGTAACTCACAAATAGGCTGCACTTGAGAGTAAAAAATTGCAGCTACAAAGGCATACAAATGCAAAATGTATAAATGCACTGTGCCCATACAAAAAAGGCAGGCTATTAGAGCTGTTTTCGGCCGAAACGTTTCGGTTACAGAAATTTTGGTGCACCCCTTAATTTTTTTGCCTGTTGCCTTTTTATCTGTTGTAGAAGTTTTTGTTCTGACTCGGCAATGCACACCTTAAGATCGATACATGCCCTGATGCATTGCAGTCTGTTGTGGTTGACGTTCGCAAGTACTTCTCTGCCTGTGTTTAAACCACTATGAAGCTCAATTATAAAGCTTGCAACCCACCTTTACACAATTAATTATCCATCACCTGATCTCATTGTGACAAGATATCAAGCACTCAGAGCTAACAAACTTACAATATGGGATTCACAATTTCATTCTTTAACATCAAAGTACTGAACAACCCTGCGAAGAGACATATGGCATGGAAGAAAACACACAATTTCAAATGTGATGACTAATTTCAGTACTAAAAACCCTCCGAAATTCTCTTTTCCAGAGTTTCAGAATATTTACTTTGCCAACACAACAACCAAGTAAAGGTGGGTATTGATCCCAATCAAGGACTCAGTCTCGTTCCAACTCATTTCCACCGCCATGGATGATATGGGAAGGTTTTTGATCTTGATATGTAAAATTAATAACTCCACTTACACTTTAGTGAACGCCTGCCTACCCAATGTGAAACATATCTTGTTCCTGAATAAGGTGTGGGAAAAAGGTGCAATCCATTCATCAGGGTCATGTCATAACATGCACAAACTTCAGTGCAATCCCCTACAATGCACTGGATATGTCTGACCCCTCCAGGAATAATTTTTGTGGAGCTACTTTGGCTTCTTGTTCTACTTCATTCGGCATACTTGATGTCTGAAGGTGCCAGCGCTCCATGGAGCCGGATTATACTTTATTTGCCCATGTCCACCTGACATACTCCAGGATTGATTTGTTTTTCGTGGACATATTTTTGCTACAAAGTGTGTGCAAATCTGTAATACATAATATCACATGGGCAGATCATGCTCCAGTGTCAATTACAGTGGATAAAGGCCACACAGAAACTAGAGCAAATAAATGGCGTAACAACGTATTCCTGATGTCTCACCCAGAAAATAGATCTCTGCTGCTTAAGTCAATTTAATATTTTTTTTATCTCAATGAAGCTTCTGTTGCAGACCCATATACATTCTGGAATTCACGCAAGGCCTACATCAGAGGGATTCTTCTTAAAATGAGCAGTGTTGCGAAAAAGCGGCTAAATGATCTGCTCACTATTTGAAACATTGGAGCGAACCAACAAAAAGTGCCCCTCACAATCTACCAGCTCCCAGTTAACAAATGCACATAGACAAGAACTTTGGTCACTGCTTATATCACAACATGGCAGATCAATACGTAACTTAAAAGCCAACTGTTATAATGGGAATGAAGCTGGTAAACTACTCACGAATCAGGTGAAGGATAAAATCTCTAAACAAAAAATTCCCTATTTATTGTGCCCTAAAACCGCTGTAAGCTCGATAATCCTGAGGCAATTGCTGATGCATTCAGTACTTATTACAGTTCCCATTACAACCTTCGGTAGGAAGTGGATATCCCCCCTCCATCCCCGGAAATTTTCTCAGAATTTCTCGATTCTATTTCCCTCCCTCAAATACAGACCGAGAAACTACAGTTTCTCCGTTTTCTATTTACGATTACGGAAATTACAGATGTTATTCATACACTTTCATTAGAATAAATCTCCATGCACAGATGGGTTCTTGTCAGAATACTACAAGCTCTTTAATTTACAGTTATCACCCAGTTTGGAGAGAGTCTTTAACGTTGCTCTGTCTACCGCTTCTTTCTTATCTGAAATGTTGACTGCCACAATTATTACTCTGTCGAAACCAGGGAAAGAGACTGTGTGTACACAGAATGTTCCCCCATTTCATTACTGAAATTGAAATTAAAATCTGGGTTTTTAAATGCCACATCCCTAAAACTGTGAATATATACCAAAAAAAGAAACCTGAAAATGAGGACTTTAGAGGCACAACATAATCATAAAAGCATGATTTTCTTTGTATCAAAATTCAATATGTAAAATAACATTCTATTTCACAACAGCAGTACTAAAATGTGTAGAAACTGAAAAGTTTACAATATCAAGGAGCAGCAAATCTCTTTCCTTTGCAATCCAAATTCTTTGTAAACTTTGGGTTCATTCTTATCAGCTTGGGCTCAATGCGTTTCATGAACTTAATCCACTTCTTCAGGAGCCATCCCCATATGAACATTTGACTACTGATATAAGAACAAATACAATCAATCAAAAAAAAATCACAAAAACATATTTGTCCATTCTGGCATAATAGAGTATCATATTTTAAGTGCATGGGGAAATGGGAGAGAGAACAAGGAGGAGGAGAGGAGCAGTACTCCCTGGACACCAAAAGGGGGAAAGGAGAGGATGCAAGCCACATAATGTACCCATAAATATATACATAAATCTAGATCTATACATGAAAAATTACTTCCAAATAAAGGTGGTTTCAGATATGCTAAGTGAATGGAATAGAGACCCTCCACTTGTGGACTTATACCAGCCTCTATTCATATACTCCTCGTACCACAAAACAATTTACTCCTAATTGGTAAACATCCACCTCTACACCTGTATCTACTTCTTGGCAAAACGCCTAAAATGAGCTTCTCAGAATAGATCATATGCCCACGGCTGGCTGATAAGCAAAGCTGAAAGCTTCTTGTGTGGTAATAACACATGGTAGAAAACTTTAACATTAATTAGCTCCATCCTTAACCGCTTGCCGCCCTGCCACTGTGTTTATACGTGTGCAGGGCGGCAGTGGAGCGCAAAACCACGTTTAAAAACGGGTTCCGCGCTCCCGACACTTTCGCGGGCAGGGGGCGCGCGCCCGCCGACCCGCGGGTGATCCGATTCGATCCAGGAGGGATCAATCATTAGATTTCAGCCAGTGATTTCTGGCTGAAATCGGATGATCGGTCCCTGTCCTATCCTGTCCTGTGTTGATATTTACACAGGGCAGGATATGATGTCATTCTTCTCTGCCTGGACACATTCCGTTCCAGACAGAGAAGAAGAGACATTTAAACGTGAGTAAAACACTACACTAACAGTTAGAACACACTCTAGGACACATTTAACCCCCTGATTGCCCCCCCCAGTTAACCCTTGACTGCCCTGTCACCAGTGTACCTGATCAGTGAAGCGATTTTTATTGATCACTGTATCAGTGTCGCTGGCGACTTCCAATAGTGCTAGCGCCCCTCCCAGATAGCGCCAGTTTGCCCCCCAGTACACCAATAAAGCCATTTAACCCCTTAATTTTCCCCCCCACCCCCCCCGTTTACTCCTTAACTGCCCTGTCACCAGTGTCACTGATCAGTGAAGCGATTTTTACTGATCACTGTATCAGTGTCGCTGGCGACTTCCGATAGTGTTAGCGCCCCTCCCAGATAGCGCCAGATTGCCCACTAATACACCAGTAGTCCCGTCTAACCCCTTGATCGCCCCCCCCCCCCCTGAGTTGACCCCTTCACTGCCCTCTCACCAGTGTCACTGATCAGTGAACCAATTTTTACTGATCACTGTATCAGTGTCGCTGGCGACTTCCGTTAGTGTTAGCGCCCCTCCCAGATAGCGCCAGATTGCCCGCTAATACACCAGTAGTCCCGTCTAACCCCTTGATCGCCCCCCCCCCTCCCCGAGTTGACCCCTTCACTGCCCTGTCACCAGTGTCACTGATCAGTGAACCAATTTTTACTGATCACTGTATCAGTGTCGCTGGCGACTTCCGTTAGTGTTAGCGCCCCTCCCAGATAGCGCCAGATTGCCCGCTAATACACCAGTGATCCCGTCTAACCCCTTGATCACCCCCCCCCTCCCCCCTGAGTTGACCCCTTCACTACCCTGTCACCAGTGTCACTGCTCAGTGAACCAATTTTTACTGATCACTGTATCAGTGTCGCTAGCGACTTCCAATAGTGTTAGCGCCCCTCCCAGATAGCACCAGTTTGCCCGCTAGTACACAGATAATCACATTTGACCCCTTGATTGCCAGGAACACGCTTACTTGCACGCTAAACCTTCATTGCTAGTATAGTGTCTGATTGGATCAATATCTTTGATCAGATCAGCGCTATACCAGCATTCACATTACTTTAGTATCCCCAAAAACGCAGTGTTAGCGGGATCAGCCCCAACACCTGCCAGCACCTGCGTTTAGCCCCTACGCCCCCCCCCTTCTCCCCCGGCAAGTGCAGTGTCAGTAGATAACTGTCACTTGATACATATTACACACAAAACCGCAGTGTTCACAGAATCAGGCCTGATATCTGTTAGCACTTGTCGGTAAATTTTTTGTAGCGGTTCAAGCAGTCCCTGACAGCCAGGCGCTCTTTTTCCCGTGAGTCGCACTAGGTACCTGTAAATTTAGTGGCCAAAATGTCTAAGCAAAGGTACACTAGTGAAGAGGCCTATAGGATTCTGAGCATGTCAAGTGAGAGCGAAGGGGAAGACTCACTGGCAGAATCAGGCTCAGAATACGAACCTATAGACAGCAGCGGCACCCTGACAGCTAGCTCAGGCGACGAGGAAGTGGTCCCTGCTAAGGTCAGGCGTACCCGATCCCATTCACAGGTTGCTGAGGTGGTACAAATGCATGATGACTCTCATATGCAGCAGAGTGCCAGTACTAGTGCCGCAGTATCTTTTGGTGAACTGGCGAGCACCAGCGGCCTAGTACGTCCTGGTCGTAGGCATACCAGCACTGCAGTATCACTTGGTGACGTGGCGAGTCCCATAAGTGCAGTACAAGCTGGTGCGGTGGCGAGCACAAGTAGTGTCCCGCGGCCACCAAGAATTCGCAGACAGGCCCGTAGAGCCCCTAGTGTCCTTCCGGATGTGCTTGCAAATCCCGATTGGCAGCCCACAAATTCTGCAGCACCCGTACTTCCCCCATTCACTGCCCAACCCGGAATTCAGGTGGAAACAGCAAATTTAAATACTCCCCTTAATTTTTTTGAGCTTTTTTTCACAGAAGATCTTTATGCATTGATTGTGGATCAAAGCAATTTATATGCACGCCAATTTATCGCCGCCAACCCAAATTCAAACCTTGCCAGACCATTCGCATGGAAACCCATTACGGTTTCCGAATTTAAAGTTTTTTTGGGCCTAACCCTCAACATGGGCATTAATGATAAAAATCAATTGCGGTTGTATTGGTCCACCGACCCTCTTGTTCACATGCCCGTGTTCTCTGCTGCCATGGCCAGGCATAGATATGAGAGTATAATGCGTTTTATGCACTTCTACGACAACTCACTCAGTCTTCCTCGGGGTGACCCTGAATTTGACCGGCTCCACAAAATTCGGCCCCTCGTAAATCACTTTAACCAAAAATTTGCAGATGTGTATACTCCCCAGAAAAACATCTGCATCGATGAGTCCCTCATTCAATATTCTGGCCGCCTTGTAATCAAACAATATCTCCCCAGCAAGCGTGCCAGATATGGGATCAAGATGTATAAGACCTGTGAGAGGGCAACAGGCTATACATGTAAGTTTCGGATTTACGAGGGAAAAGATAGTTACTTGGAGCCCCCCGGATGCCCAGACTACATGGGGAGCAGTGGCAAGATAGTTTGGGACTTGGCGTCATCCTATTTCCACATGGGGTACCACTTATACGTGGACAATTTTTATTCAAGCGTGCCACTATTTAGACATTTGTTCAATTTGGGAATTTGCACATGTGGCACTGTGCGATCTAATCGCCGAGGCTTCCCCCAACGGCTTGTAAATACCCGTCTTAAAAAGGGGGAAAAAGCCTGCTTGAGAAATGAAGAATTGCTCGCAGTGAAGTGGAAGGACAAACGGGATGTTTACCTCCTGTCTTCCATTCATGCAGATACGACCGTCCAAATTACCACGGCAACTGGTGTTGTTGAGAAGCCCCTCTGTGTCCACGATTATAACCTTAACATGGGAGGGGTGGACTTCAATGACCAGATGATGCAGCCGTATTTAGTTTCCCGAAAATCCAAACGCTGGTACATAAAAGTGTCAGTTTATTTATTTCAATTGGCTCTATATAATGCTTTTGTTCTCTATAAAGCAACTGGACATTGTGGATCATACCTAAATTTCCAGTTAGAGAACATCAGGGCCCTTTTGTATCCAGAAGGTGCTGTGCCCCAAATCCCTCTCCCAGATGCAGTTAGCCGTCTGCATGAGAGACATTTTCTCGATACCATTCCTGGTACCCCAACCCAAAGAAGACCCCAAAAAAGATGTCGTGTCTGCAGCAAACGTGGAATTAGGCGTGACAGCCGCTATTGTTGTCCCTCCTGTCCTGGCCAACCTGGCCTCTGCATCAAGCCCTGCTTCCGCCTCTACCATACACTAGTGAACTATTAGTATAGGGTACAGCACGGCACAGATCAGGGCACATTTACACAGGGTCTCAAAAGATGTTCGGTAGTCAGGAAACTGGCTATCGCATTTGGAGAGACCCTACCAGCTGTTTAAATGTTTGAAGTTTGGAAAAAAAAGTTAAAAAAAATAAAAAAAATAAATAAAAGTACAAATACCCCCCAAAAAAATAAAAAAATGTAAAAACCAAAAATAGTTATAGTTTTTTTTGTTGTTGTCCTTTTTGCGATTGTTCGACTTTCACTGGTTTATTGTTGTTTTATTGTTAACCATTTCTGTTTGCAGGAATGCTTTCAGCTGCAGCGCTGACCTGTTTATTCTGACAGCAACAGGAACTTGCTCTCAGAATAGACATAAGTCAGCGTGAGCAGCGCTGTTGGATGAGATTTTTCATCCGCAGTTATAAAAAACAGAATATATGCCAAAGCATGGGGGCCTGGGGTGGCCTGTGGGTGGATGGCCCCTATGCTTCGGCATATATATTTTATATTTGTTGGCACATTTCATGTGTGCCCACCATTAGAAGTGGGTGGATTGAGGGAGGTTTCTAATGGTGGGCATACCACCACACACTTTTCCTTATAAAGTTGTTTTATTGAGTTTATGTTTTATTGTTAACCATTGTTGATTTTTTTGCAGGAACGTCAAACTGCAGCACTGACCTGTTTATTCTGACAGCAACAGGGTCTTGCTTTCAGAATAGACATAAGTAGGTGTGTGCAGTGCTGTCGGATTAGATTTTTCATCCGCAGTTAAAAAAAAGAAAATATATGCCAAAGCATGGGGGCCTGGGGTGGCCAGTGGGTGGATGGCCCCCATGCTTCGGCATATATATTTTATATTTGTTGGCACATTTCATATGTGCCCACCATTAGAAGTGGGTGGATTGAGGGAGGTTTCTAATGGTGGGCATACCACACACTTTTTCTGGCAGAGATTTCTTCTCTTTTTTTTCATTCAGCCCACAGGCTGCATAAAGAAAAAAAGAACATAGCATATACACCCAACAAGGACCAGTGACGTACTGGTACATCACTGGACTTTGAATGGTTATACCAGGGTGATGCCTGCAGCTGCAGGCATCATCCTGGTTTTATTTTTTTCAGCCGGAAATGGGCTTTCATGTAAAAGCATTCCTAGTGGTTAATTAGCTGCAGAATTGCCTTTACAAGCAGCGGGAGAAAATGGCCCCCCCTCCCCCTCCCTGAGATTTGCTTTCCAAAAAGGGGTCATTTGGGGGTGTTTGTTCTATCCTGGTATTTTAGCACCTCAAGAGATGTGATGGGCGGTCAGAAAGTAAAAGCTGTGTAAATTTCAAATTATCTATACCATAGTTTGTAGACGCTATAACTTTCACACAAAGCAATCAATATACACTTATTGGGATTTTTTTTTACCAAAAACATGTAGCAGAATACATTTTGGCTGAAATTTATGACTAACTTTGAGTTTACGATATATTTTTTATAGCTGAAAGTAGAAAAAATTGTTTTTTTTTCAAGATTTTCGTGTTTTTTTGTTTATAGCGGCAAAAATAAAAAGCGCACAGGTGATCAAATACCACCAAAAGAAAGCTCTATTTGTGTGAAAAAAAGGACGTAAATTTCGATTGGGTACAGCATTGCATGACCGCGCAATTATCATTTGAATTAGTGCAGCGCTGTATAGCAAAAAAAGGCATAAATTACAGTATCTATACCATAGTTTGTAGACGCTATAACGTTCACACAAAGCAATCAATATACACTTATTGGGATTTTTTTTACCAAAAACATGTAGCAGAATACATTTTGGCTGAAATTTATGACTAACTTTGAGTTTACGATATATTTTTTATAGCTGAAAGTAGAAAAAATTGTTTTTTTTTCAATATTTTCGTGTTTTTTTGTTTATAGCGCCAAAAATAAAAAGCGCACAGGTGATCAAATACCACCAAAAGAAAGCTCCATTTGTGTGAAGAAAAGGACGTAAATTTTGTTTGGGTACAGCATTGCATGACCGCGCAATTATCATTTGAATTAGTGCAGCGCCAAACAGCAAAAAAAGGCCTGGTCATTAAGGGGGGTAAATCCTCTGGGGCTCAAGTGGTTAACATGAAAACCATTTTTGTCTAAAGCAGGCTACACCATGGAAATTACCTTCATCTGCCAAAAACACTAGTTTCAATACTGGAAAAACTTCACAGGAACTTTACAAGCACCGCTGAACAATCTAGTTGGTTTTCAGAATCGCTGGATCTCTACAGTGGACTCAGGGGGAACTGAGAGTCTTGTATATAGTAGTAATATGAATACAAGATAAAAGTCCCCATCTAAACCCACACCACATGCCCAGGATAAGACAAGTAATTCAGTAACCTTTGTATGCCCAGGTTGCTGGCTTCACAGCCAAAATGCAAGCACAACCACACAATTTGGCAGAGCAAAATGCACCATGCGTTTTCCACACAACAAGGAAGAAGCAGCACAGCCGAATACCCCCCCTCCACACCCCTTATGAAGGCCTCCTGATAGGTCACAGGACCGCTGTATGCAGTCTGCCAGGTCCCAAAATGGCCATCGGAACAACAGGCGTGGACCGCGCACACGCGCCACATGAGCCCAGAAGGCACGGACCCCACCAGAAACATGGTGGCCGACACCAAGGGCTAACATAGGTGTGCAGGCGCAGGGCCTGCCCCAAAAGGCCGGCAGCCATCAAAGGACAAGGAATTCCTTAGAGTAACCCCTGGGCGCCGGAGGTGAAGCACGCAGCCGCTTGCTCACAGCACCGCAAAGGAGTGTGGTGCCCTATTACCCTCAAAGGGGGAGTTTCAGCTCTGGTGCAATGGGGGCACTCCCCCAGTATCCCCCAAAGCACCTCTCCTTCATACCGGGGCACCCCAAGAGATGCTCCCCAGAAGGAACAAAAAAGGGAAACACAAACCAAAGCAAATTTAAATAAAATACATCAAAATACATTAACAATTATAGCACACTGAGTAAAATTTATCAGCCACCATAAGCCTTAAGATAAGAGACATGTAAATAGATGAAATTGACAGAAGCGTAACTCATAGCTCTGTATAAGAACGCGTACATGTAGGGTATGATCATCAGCAAGTATATTAAAAAACATACCTTGAATAACTAGTAACCAGATAACAGTTAAAAAAAGGATGCAAAACTAATTATAACATATAATTAAATGTTTTTGTGATTTTTTTTTTTTTTGATTGTATTTTTTTTCTTATATCAGTAGTCAAATGTCTATATGGTGATGGCTCCTGGAGAAGTGGATTGAGCTCAAGCCGATATTTTTGAACCCAAAGTTTACAAATAATTTGGATTACGTGGAAAGAGATTTGCTGCTCCTTGATATTGTAAACTTTTCATTTTCTACATGTTTTAGTACCGTTGTGAAATAGAATGTTATTTTACATATTGAATTTTGATACAAAATAAATCATGTTTTTATGATTATGTTGTGCCTCAAAAGTCCCCATTTTCATATCTCTTTTTTTGGCATATATTCATTACTGAAATTTATGCCAAACTTATCACTAAGACTATCCACACAGTTACTTTCTTTAATAAAAAAAGATCAGATGGGTTGTGTCCCAAGTCGTCAAGCTCCTAATACGACCAGAAGTATCCTAAACCTTATTCACCATGTAGAAAAGCTGGTGTGCTGTTAACACTAGATGCTGAGAAGGCCTTTGACAGGATCTACTGGGGTTATCTATCCCAAGACCTTACCAAGTTTGGCCTAACAGGAGAAATACATACACACAGCCATCTTGGCTCTATACACCACACCATCTTTGTATGTGTATACCAAGGATTTATTCTCTAAAAATATTCCCATCACTAATGGGATAAGGCAGGGCTGCCCCCTATCCCGCCTCATCTTTGCTCTGTTAATGGAGCCATTAGCCGAGAAGATCAGATTGCACCCTCTTATACATGGGATAAGCATTGGAGGAAATAAACATATTATCTCGCTTTTTGCAGATGATTTTTTTTTATTGACCTTGTCAGACCCAGCTCTTTCTCTACCAATGGTTAATAAAGTGCTTCAATCTTTTATCAGGGTTTCTTATTATAAAATCAGTGAAACTAAGTCCAGCATTATGAGCATAAATATAGACCCCCACACACAATCCATTTTAAAATCCAGGCTTCCATACCCATGGGTAAAAGATAAGATACAATATTTGGGACTCACTTTGACCTTTCCTTTCTCTAATATATATACGGTTAATTTTGAACCGCTTCTAGTCAAAGTACAGCAAGAACTAGAGAAATTGAAAAAAATCTATATCTCATGATAAGGTAAAATTGCAGTATTTAAAATGTTGATACTGCTACACTTTTAGATCAGGCTAAATTTTGTTTCGCAACATCACACATATGAGCCATTGGGAAGTTTGAGCTCTTTGATGTTAATCGGTAATTACGGTACATCCCGAAACAACACTCTAATACTCACCCAATAATCTTAGCAGTCTTAAAAGCATGGGCATTCTTTTGTCAATGGGGGAAGTAAAAGGAGTAAACAGATCCAAATCCTAATAGAAGCCGTTAAGTTTCTTATACAAGATACTTCCTTTATAAAATGGAGAGCACACAGGATTTTGTTTATATCTGATATTCTTGAAGAGGGGAATTGAGTCCGTTTGAGAGCCTGATACAGACGTTTTCTCCCCTCGTCTTCCAGGACAGCCTGTGAGACACTGAGCTCCTCCCTCCGGGACAGGAAACACAGCCAACATTCCTTAAGAGGTGGTCCTCCGGGTCTCCCCTTTCAGTTATTTGTGTTTCCTCCGGACAGGAAGGAAGCAGTTCAAGAACCTGCTTGTGGAGCTCAATGTCTCAGGGCTGTCCTGGGTGGTAGTTTCCCTTTTGCACTTTCTCTTTTGCCTGTCTCGATTCCTCTGGTTGGTGCAGTGGGGCTGTGCTCCCTGCCACTGTCTGTGCTCAGGGAGAGAGGACCGACCTTTGTGAGGGAGTAGCGCCCACTGCGCTGCTTCTCTGGCTCAACTTTCCCCCACTGGGTGGGGAGGATGGATGGGTTTGCGGCTTCCTTGGGCAGGGGCGGCTGTGCTCCATGCTAGTTTCCGGAAGCTGCAGGAGCAGTGTTGCGGTGGAATGACCTCATCAGAGGGCGCCCGAGATGGTTCCAGTCTCTTTAAGGCGCGGTGGTGGGGGCTGTTCAGGCATCCCGGCGCCGAGTGGAGACCTGACAGAGACCTTGGCGGATCACTCAGGAACAATTTGGAGAATACTGTGCCTTCCCAGGCTATATACATGGCTCCTTGAGCACCGACACCTCTCAAGTAAGCGTAGGGTGGGTTCCTGCTTGATATCGCTGGGTGATCCTGTTATTTCATAGTGCCTGGGGTCTTGGATTAGCCACAGGTGATTGTGAGGGCACTTTCCTTCTTTAGCCCAGCACAGTGGTGGTCTGGTGTGCAGGAGCCCGACTTTTATGGGGTTTGTTTGGGTTTTAGGTTAAGGCTTAGGACAAGGCACAGGCTCCCAGAAGTTAGGCTCAGTTAGGCTCATCTTGGGAAAAGCTTCTTTGCCCAGGTTGTATTAATAGCCTGGTTAAAGATGAGTCAGTGACACCGTGTCACAAATTTCTCACTTCAGTTAAGAATTAGATCATATATACTTTCCAGTGGTTTAAGGATTTGATAGGATGCAGAGTCCAATTGCAACCCTAACCTGAGCTGCAAGTGTTCTAACTCTATCAGAGCCCAGCCAGGAGGGGGGAGTTGAGGACACAGAAGAGAATCCTAGGTCACATACCTCCTCTCAGGTAGGCTCTGGTTTAGAGGAGGAGCGAGAAGGTGACTCCTGCAGGGGGTCTAGGTATAGCCTGATGCTGGATGTGAACAACATTCTCAAGGCTATCTTTGACACCCTAGAGATTAAAGAGGAGAAGGTACCTTTTTTCAAGCATGACCTCATGTATCAAGGGTTGAATGCTAAGAAAATCAGGGTATTTACAGTAAATAGTACCTTGCTGGATACTATTGAATTGGAGTGGGAGACCCCTGAAAGAAAACTTTTTTCTTCTAGGACAGCCTTAAGAGAAGGTTTTCTTTTGAGGAGGATGGGGCTCAAACATGGAATAAGATTCCAAAACGCTATGTGCCTCTTTTAAAGGTTTCTAAGAGGACAGATGTGGCCTTCAGGGATCCCACAGACAAGAGTGGAAGTATTATTGCGGAGAGCATGGGATTCAATTTCCATTAGTCTGAAGCCGGTGCTTGCAGCCACCTGTGTAGCCAGGAATTTTAGATTATGTGACACAGTTATGGATGCATATCTTGGCAGGTACATTTAGACAGCAGATTCTGAGATCTTTTCCGTTGCTCTTCAAAGCGGTTGGATTTCTGGCAGATGCTTCAATGGAATCTGATCTTCTGCCTTAGTTCCCCAAGGAGAGCCTTGTGGTTGAAGATGTGGACGGGCTTTTCTGCTTCCAAGTTGAGACCTTGCAGTTTGCCCCTTTTCAGGAAATCATTTGTTTGGGCCAGGGCTGCAGGAAGCCCTTGAGCGCACCCAGGATAAGAAGAAAAAGAGTAAGAAAAAATTTGGGTCCAGGAAGTTTTTTTGTGGCCACAGGCAGCAGGGCCAGCAAGAAAGAAATAGCCTCCCCAAGAAACACTGGTCAGGGCATAGAGGGCAGGGGAGAGGAAACTTCCTATTCAATCCTCCTCAAACTCCTGCCAAGTCCCAATGACTTTTGCATCCCAGTGGGGGGGAAGACTGGGGACCTTTTTCCCACAGTGGGCCTTGGTTACCTTAAGTCAGTATATTCTAGACCTAATAAAGAACGGCTACAGGTAGGAGTTTGACTCCAGTCCCCCTTCCAAATTCCTGGTGACCTCCTTCCCGCAGGATCCGGAGAAAGTGGAAGCTCTTTCTCCCCTGATGGGAGATCTGTTGGATCAGGTGGTTCTGATGCAGGGTTTTTTTTTTTTTAAAGAATCTTTATTGGTTTTTATTGTTTACATAATATCAACCATCGGTGAATTTCGTAAGTATAGCATGGCAACATAACAATGCTGGCAATAATTCAGGTACATTAACCAAAGCAAGACTAATATCCATCAAATAAGGACACTTAAAGAGCCCCAGGGAAGGGGAGAACTATTTAATAACTTACAGCAAAAGGTACCCATGTAGGAACAATAGAAAGTCTGAGGTGTGTGCTGCTGTGGGGGCCAAGAAGGAGAAGGTAGAAAGGTGTAATAATATATGATGACGTAAACATAGGTATTGAAAGATATATGTTTTGCGGTATGTTGACTAATCGCCATTATAGACCTTGAAGGTGATTATTATGTATGTGACTAAAAAGAAAGAAAAAGAAAATAAGATAGGGATAGAGAAAAAAAAGGCGATAAATCCTAGGGGCTGGGAGTATAGGAGTAGAAAAAGACATAGGGATAGAGGGGGAAAGGAAATGGGCGTAATGTTACGTCCCCAGAAGCCAACCTCTACGGGACCAAGAAGCCATATAGTATGGTAAAAAATTGGAATGTAGTGCAGCGTGATATAGTTTAATGTGATATAATGTAAGCTCTTCACAATTTGTTGGTGGGAAAGAGGGTGAGAAGATAAGGGGAAGAAATGAAAAAAATTAAAACGAAAAAACAATTAGAGCCTAGTGATGGTGAGAGAGCAGCTTCTGGTAAATACAGCAAACATAATATATCTCGAATATGCAACAGTAAACAAGAAAACCAAAATATATCAAGAAATAGCAATATGGAACCTGATTCTATACTGTTAAACCTTGGAGAAAAGACTGTTGCTCCAGGGCAGGAAATACACCCACTTTCGAATGTAGTAATCTGCTCCACGATTGGGAGATGTGGTGAATATGTTGAGCCGGTCTAGACGGAGGAGGAAATTCAGATCTTGTTTGACATCCGAGATGGTGGGTGGGTAATTGGAGACCCATTTTTTAGTATAGATCTGCTCGCTGCCAACAGGCAGGTGGAAAGCCACGGTTTGGTTGTTCGGAATGTGGCTAGTTGCGTGTTGGGAATTTTTGACAAAGGTAGTTCCAAGTTGCCGAAAAGAAGTAGTAAGGGATCTTTACATAGCTGAAGATTAGTGATGAAAGATATGAAGTTGAGTAATTGGCTCCAAAAGGTAGATACCGGTGTACAGAGCCAAAATCTATGTTGTAATGTAGGTTTGTAAGATCCACAAAGCGGGCAGGTAGATGCAGAAGGATCAGCTCTTAAGTATAAGCAAGGCATATAAGCATGAAGCATGATTTTAAATTGCTGCTCACGCCAGAACTCACTTGAATTAAATGCACAGGTAGTATTGAATCCAGTGAGGATTTGCTCCGCACTGAAGGCATTGTTAAAGTCCCTTATCCAAGACTTGATGGAATTAGAGGTTTCTAGTGGTTTCGTATAATGCAGGTTTAGCAGGCCATAAATATTGAATATTTTATATTTTTGATTTCTTATGATGACTTCTATCAATGTTCTGCGGAAACGTGTAGATTTGATCGGGGCTACTGAGTTCACAAAATTCCTGACTTGTAAGATGTACAAAAAATGGTGGGAGGGTAAATTGAAGGAGCTAAGAATTTGTTGAATTGGTAGGGGAGAGCCAGACGACATGTCAAACAATTGGCTTGCAAATCTGAGACCCTGGGTGTACCACTGTCAGGGCTCCCAGGTGTGACCAGAGATGTGTGACTGATGCAGGGAAACGCAGACCTCAGATATGTTATAAACAATATAATTTATTAACACTAACAGTACAAACATAAACGCAGTGCAATACTAAAACATAATACGGTGCAAACAAACCAAACCACCCACAGATAACAGTATATACAAGCAAGCGTCGTCAGGCAGGCCGGGTCAATATCAATTGGGCAGGTAGGTACAGGGGGAGCAAGCGGAGAATGGTCGGGGTCACAGGCCAGGTTCAGCAGGTAGCAAGCAGCATAGTACAGAGGGTCAGGCAGAGGGATGGTCCGGGTCACAAGCCAGGGATCAGAACAGGTAGCAAGCAGCGTAGTACAGAGGGTCAGACAGAGGGATGGTCAGGGTCACAAGCCAGGATCAGAGCAGGAGAAGTCAGCAAAGGAACAGATGCAGGACAGATACAGGGCCCAGGACAAACACAACACCAAGGCAGAGTCTGCAAGTCTGGCCATCCCTTAAATACACCAGTATCATCAGTTCCAGGTGTTAGCTGGCTGAAAGGTTGAGTCTCTGATTGCTGGGAGCACCCGCTGGCCAGCCCTGGTACTGCAGATCAAAAGGCAGGTGAGTCCCACCATTGCTGGCCAGTCCATTCCTAACAACCACGTTTCATATGCTGCATGTTGTTGCGGAACAGAAAAGGAAGGATTATGATGGATAGGAAGGAAGCGAGATAGCCAGGGAGAAACTCCTAGTTTGCGCCTAACCTCTATCCAAGTCATAAGTGTGTCACATATGAGTGGGTTGTGTTTAAGGTATGATGGGAGTGAGTTTGAGTTTGAATGTAAAAGGGCCGTAAGATCAAATGGATGTGCCATGGTGGATTCAAGTTGGTAATTGGAGTAGGTGGACGACTGGGACAACCAATCTATGCAAACGCGTAGAATACATGAGAGATTGTAGGTTCTAATGTTGGTGAGACCAAGGCCACCCTCACATCTAGGGAGAAATAATTTATGTATAGCAATATGTGGGCGGCACCCTTTCCATAGGAAATTGGAGATCGCTTTATTAAGTTTAATTATGTCCGTGTGTCTGAGCAGAAGAGGGATAGTTTGGAGAGGGTATAATAATTTCGGAAAACTCACTATCTTAAAGAGGCGAGCCCGACCCATGAGTGATAGCGGCAGGTCTTTCCACATCTCCAGCTCCCCTATGATTTTTTGGATTACTGGCAAATAGTTAAGTGAGTATAAAGATGAGGAGAGTTTCCCTATCTTAATACCTAGATATGTAATATGATGAAGTAATTTTGAAAAGTGAGTTACGAGTCCATATAGGAGGACGTACATGGTATAAGGGAAGGACTTCACACTTTGCGACATTTATATGAAGGCCTGAGCACTGTCGAAAATCTGAGAAAATGGTGTGTATACAGTATATGGCAAATCTAAAGTCGGGTTGGATGTAAATATTAGTATATCATCTGCAAACAAAGCTAACCGCAGATCTTGCTGTGCAATTTGGATTCCATGGAGCCGAGAATTAAAGAATAAAAAGTGGACTAAAGATTCTAGAGCTAGATTGAAAAGCAAGGCGGATAAAGGACATCCTTGCCTTGTTCCTTTATGGAGTAGTATGCGTTTGGATATTCGACCCACTGCTAGCACCTGAGCCGTTGGAGCTGAGTACATAGCTTGAATTAAATATGTGAAGGATCTTGAAAAACCAAACTTGTGCAAATCTAGATGAAGCCATTGAAAACTAACATTGTCAAAGGCTTTTTCAGCGTCAAGAATAATTGTTAGATCCTGAAGTGGGCTATTTTTAGCTTGGTGTAAGACCATTAGCACTTTGCGAATATTTGATGTGGCCGAGCACCCTTTATAAGTCGCGCTTGTGATGATTGGATAAGAGAAGGTAGGATAATGGCTAATCTGTTTGCAATAATTTTAGAGAGGATTTTTGCATCTAGATTAAGAAGGGAGATGGGGCGATATGAACCCGGGTCAGATGGGTCTTTATCTTTTTTTGCTATTAATTTAATGTGGGCTTGAAAGGCCAATGGGAGATATGCCCTCCCTCCTGGATGGATTGGTAAACCAACTGTAAAGCAGGGGAGAGGGTTTTGGTCATAAGCTTATAAAACTCTGAAGTGTACCCATCATGACCCAGAGCTTTACCGTTTGCTAAGGATTTAATAGCTGTGAAAATATCGGCTTGTGATATAGGGGCATTTAAGAATTGTAATGCTATGGAATCTATTTGAGGTAAATTGACGCTTTCCAGAAAGGAGTTGGCTTGTGTTTGGTCTATAGGATCAGGACCATAAAAGTTTGCAAGGAAGCTTTCTAATATGGTGATGAGGTCCTCTGGGGTGTGTTTAAATGCTCCCTGCGAGTCTTTCAAATATGTGAATTGTGTAGGGGTAAACTGCTTCCGGCACATGCGCGCCAGCAATTTGCCTGACTTATTTCCGAATTTATGATAGTGCAAGTCAAGGTAGGATTGATGTAAAGATTCTTGGGCTGCTTCCCATGTGTCAAATTGGTTTTTAGCTTCCACCCTTGCTTTCCTGTGTTCATGTGTGTTTGATTCCACCAAATTTTTCTGGGTTAGTCTAAGAAGGTTACTAGCCTTAGTGACTTTGTGGATGAGTTGTTTTTTGTAAGCAGATGTAAAAGCGATTATTTTACCACGTAAGACTGCTTTCCCGAATCGCAGAATAAATTTGGGTTCGAAATATGGGCTGCGTTTGTGGTTTGGAAGTTCGCCCAAGTGTCCTGAAGCTGTCGGGATAACTCCTGATTGTCCACCAGAAACTATGGGAATCGCCATATCCTTGAGTGTTGTGTGGGGTTCAAGTAATTAAGAGTGATGGATATTGGAGAGTGATCTGAAATGGCAATGTCATGTATGGTAGAGGAAATTATGTGTTGCATTAGAGTGGAATTGCAAAAAATATAATCAATTCTGGATAAAGAATGATGAACAGGGGAGTAAAAAGTGTATTCTTTGCCGTCTGGGTGAGCCAGATGCCATATGTCAGTGATTTGCATAGCTTCTGCAAAATTGCAGAGTGATGTGGGCGCTGGGGCTGGGAAAGGCACTGACATTGATCGGTTTTCTACGATTTATCCTCCTCATTCATGAATGCGTTAAAGTCGCCTCCTTTTACAAGAGGCAAATGGATATAGCCCGACAGCTTCGAGGACAAGTCCTGGAAGACTTGTTTAGATGGAGAATTTGGTGCATAAATACTAGTGAGAACTAAAGATTGAGATCCCAATCTGATGTGAGCTGCTATAAATCATCCTTCATCGTCTGAATCTACAGAGATAATTTCTGGGTTAAGCCGTTTATGGATGAGGTTGAGCACCCCTGCTTTATTTTTTAGTGAGGAGGAGCCTAATACTTGTCCCACCCATAGTTTTTTCATACAAATAAAATCAGTGTGAGTGCTACATCAGCGTCCAACCGCCGAAGATGACGGAATATAGCCATGTTTTTGTGAGTAGATCTGAGGCCCTTAACATTCCATGAGAAAATGCGTGTCATTCTGACGGAAATATGATGTATAATAATAAGATGAAAGACTTACAATTGTGCAGATTAATTTTGTCTAGCTCCGCACTGACATCCAAACTTGTGTGTAGTGGTTCTGGCCTCAAGGGAAGAAGGTGTTCTCCAAAGAAATAAAAGGAAAGGAAGTAAAGAAGGAAAAAAGAAGAGAAAAGACAGGCAGGGGCCTGACAGAAAATCAAGATATACGGGATACCATAACAATATACTGAACTTCACATCAATCTGCATGCTGCTCCTATACAACGACCAGCATGATCGGGAGTAGCAGGAAAAGGAACCTGCCTCAGGGACATGTTGGATTTGTTGGAAGGAACCCCCTTGACCAGAAATAACAGCCAAGCAGGGAGGAACTCAGCAACCCCAACAACCACAGCAACGTTTAGGTCGGAGTAAGGCACATGTAACAGTAAATAAACCAAACACATATATATGTCAACATGTAAACAGGCAGAGCCAACAGGGGTGTCCTAAAACATTGAATACTTTGCATCCGTAACATCTCATACCAACGACCAGAGGTAGCCTTCAACATAGGGTCTTGCGACTTGGAAGTCTGTTAAAGTGGTAGTCTGGCCCGGTGAGAGGAGTGAATGAAGCGGCATTGCAGAATTGGCATTCGTATGCTGCGTCAAGGCAGACGAGTTATAGAAGAAGAGAAGTTGATGCGTTGTCGTTTAGGAGGATCTATGCGGGGGGCTTCGTTGATCTCTGGGGCCAGAAGATCTAGCGGGGTGATGTGAAGACGAATTGCCGTCAGGTTATCTTGAATGTATTGATGAGCCTCCTCTGGGTGAACAAAAGATTTTGCATCATCGGAGGATGTGGTAAACTTTAATGTAGCCGGTACCCGCGTATCGCCAATGTAAATTTGATCCCTCTTTGGTAGAGAGTGGTACATATTGCTGCGAGTAGTCAGCAAATAGGAGCAGTTTATGACCCTCAATCTGCAGGGAGCGGGAATTACGAAAAGAGTTGAGAATAGCTACACGATCAGCGTAATTGAGGTATTTAACAATAACTGAACGTGGCGTGCGACGCTTGTTGGAGGGAGGCCCTAGGCGGTGGGCTCTCTCTACCTCAGGCTGGTGGTCAGAGTCTGTTCAGAAATTAACCACTTCCAGTGTTGGACTCTCCCATTCAGCCTAACCTCGTCACCAAGGATATTCACAAACTTTCTGGCAGAGGCCCTAGCTCCACTAAGATTGAGGGTCATCACTGTCGTGTGGTATCTGGACGATCTTCTGTTCATTGCCAAAACTTATTAGCAGTTGGCGGAGGATCTCCAATTTGTACAGGACTTTCTGCACTCTCTCAAGTGGCTTATCAACAGAGACAAGTCTCATCTTGTCCCTGCACAAAAGATGGTTTATTTAGGCTATGTAATTTCCTAAGTTGAAAGGAAGATATTTCTTCCAGAGGAGAAGTTTCAGAAGATGAATCAGCCGGTGGCACGTTTACAGACCAACCTGAGTGTCTCAGTCAGGAAGGTGGTTGCTTGGCCTTCTGACATCTTGTTTCCCAACAGTGCCGTGGGAAGGTTCCATCAGTGATGTTGCAGCATTGTCTTCTACAGTGCTGGAACGAGAGCCAGGAGGCACAGGATCTCCTTACCTACAAAGGTCAAGAGATCGCTTTGGTGGTGGCGAGTTCGAAATGTTCGAAGGTTTACAAATGGCGGTATAGATACTGGAATTTTTTATTTAGTATCAGTGGGAGGAATAGTGCCCCATCATTGGTGTCAGTGGGAGGAATAGTGCCCCATCATTGGTATGAGTGGGAGGAATAGTGCCCCATCATTAGTATCAGTGGGAGGAATAGTGCCCCATCATTGGTGTCAGTGGGAGGAATAGTGCCCCATCATTGGTGTCAGTGGGAGGAATAGTGCCCCATCATTGGTGTCAGTGGGAGGAATAGTGCCCCATCATTGGTATCAGTGGGAGGAATAGTGCCCCATCATTGGTATCAGTGGGAGGAATAGTGCCCCATCATTGGTATGAGTGGGAGGAATAGTGCCCCATCATTGGTGTCAGTGGGAGGAATAGTGCCCCATCATTGGTGTCAGTGGGAGGAATAGTGCCCCATCATTGGTGTCAGTGGGAGGAATAGTGCCCCATCATTAGTATCAGTGGGAGGAATAGTGCCCCATCATTGGTGTCAGTGGAAGGAATAGTGCCCCATCATTGGTATGAGTGGGAGGAATAGTGCCCCATCATTGGTATGAGTGGGAGGAATAGTGCCCCATCATTGGTATGAGTGGGAGGAAAAGTGCCCCATCATTGGTATGAGTGGGAGGAATAGTGCCCCATCATTGGTATCAGTGGGAGGAATAGTGCCCCATCATTGGCGTTAGTGGGAGGAATAGTGCCCCATCGTTGGTGTCAGTGGGGAAAGGAATAGTGCCCCATCATTGGCGTTGGGGGGAGGAATAGTGCCCCATCGTTGGTGTCAGTGGGGGGAGGAATAGTGCCCCATCGTTGGTGTCAGTGGGGGGAGGAATAGTGCCCCATCGTTGGTGTCAGTGCTGGGAGTTATAGTGCCCCATCGTTGGTGTCAGTGGGGGGAGGAATAGTGCTCCATCGTTGGTGTCAGTGGGGGGAGGAATAGTGCCCCATCGTTGGTGTCAGTGGGGGGAGGAATAGTGCCCCATCGTTGGTGTCAGTGGGGGGAGGAATAGTGCCCCATCGTTGGTGTCAGTGGGGGGAGGAATAGTGCCCCATCGTTGGTGTCAGTGGGGGGAGGAATAGTGCCCCATCGTTGGTGTCAGTGGGGGGAGGAATAGTGCCCCATCGTTGGTGTCAGTGGGGGGAGGAATAGTGCCCCATCGTTGGTGTCAGTGGGGGGAGGAATAGTGCCCCATCGTTGGTGTCAGTGAGGGGAGGAATAGTGCCACATCGTTGGTGTCCGTGAGGGGAGGAATAGTGCCCCATCGTTGGTATTAGTGACACAAATGATGGGGCACTATCCCTTCCACTGACACCAACGATACTTATCTTGCTGACTCCTGCTCCAGCCTGGGCTCGCTCTCTCCCTCTCCCATCTACAGCCTGCGTACCTGGCTGCAGCAGCAAAATTTGCACTTACCTGTCAGCTGTCTTCCTTCTCTGGCCTCTCTCTTCACTCGTTCCTGCAGCTCCCTCGATCTTCTTCGATCTCCGCGCGCTGCCGCTCGGCTCCTCCTCTCCAAGCTCCACCATCTCGCCGGTGATTGGCCGCCTGTGTGCCTCTCCTGAGCTACAGTTCCGGTGGCCAATCAGCGGCGAGGAGGCGGTGACAGGGGCAGCATATCATCCCGCCCACACATCGCCGGAGACAGCAGCGGTGTCTCGGTTCCTAAGACCATCGGAAATATGTGTTTTCCGATGGTCTTAGGCGACCCCTGGGAAATGGTCGTTCGACCCCCAGGTTGAGAACCGCTAATGTAAGGGGTATGGAGCATCCAAATCTTCTATTGCTAGGTGAATAGGATTGGCAATTACAGAGGCATATAGTTTAGCTAAGGTTACACCGCCCTTTGTCAATGCACACTAATGCAGGCCATAGACAGGCTTTCGGCCGATAAACGAAAAATCGGTCGGTGCCGATGCTTCCACTAATGCTCATGAAAGAATGGGACAAGAAACCAGTTTGACAGAGACAGGGGAGCACACCATACAAGGTGACAGCAATACAAATACATTATGTTTTTATTTGGATACAAATGGATACATTTGTTGCAACTGCAGGACTTTTTCATATAAAATATAATAGCGGACTTCTCCTCCCCTTCTCCTCCTCCTCCTCCCCCTCTCCTCCTCCTCCTCCCCCTTCTCCTCCCCCTTCTCCTCCTCCTCCTCCCCCTTCTCCTCCCCCTTCTCCTCCTCCTCCTCGCCCTTCTCCTCCCCCTTCTCCTCCTCCCCCTTCTCCTCCTCTTCCTCCTCTTCCTCCCCCTTCTCCTCCTCTTCCTCCTCCTCCTCCCCCTTCTCCTCACCTTCCTCCTCCTCCTCCCCCTTCTCCTCCTCCTCCCCCTTCTCCTCCCCTTCCTCCTCCCCCTCTCCCCTTCCTTTCCCTCCTCCTCTCCCCTTCCTTTCCCTCCTCCCTCCCTCCCCTCCTCCCCTTCCCCCCCCCTCCTCCCCTTCCCCCCCCCCTCCTCCCCTTCCCCCCCCCCTCCTCCTCCCCTTCCCCCCCCTCCCCTTCCCCCCCCTCCTCCCCCCCTCCTCCCTTCCTCCCCCCCTCCCTTCCTCCCCCCCTCCTCCCCTTCCTCCCCCCCTCCTCCCCTTCCCCCCCCTCCTCCCCCCCTCCTCCCTCCCCCCCCCCTCCTCCCTTCCTCCCCCCCTCCTCCCTTCCCCCCCCCTCCTCCCTTCCTCCCCCCCTCCTCCTCCTCCCTTCCCCCCCTCCTCCCTTCCTCCCCCCTCCTCCCTCCCTCCCCCTCCCCCTCCTCCCTCTCTCCCCCCTCCTCCCTCTCTCCCCCCTCCTCCCTCTCTCCCCCCTCCTCCCTCCCACCCCCCCTCCTCCCTCTCTCCCCCCCTCCTCCCTCTCTCCCCCCCTCCTCCCTCTCTCCCCCCCTCCTCCCTCCCTCTCCCAATCATGCACACAGAGATGGACACGGTTCAACCATTTTGGCTCCAACCTCCATCTTGGAAAAGGATCATCCATCTTGTACAAACATATCTCCCCTCATTCTCCCCCTCCCTCTCTGAGAGTCACAGTGACATTTGGTGTGTGTGTTGGAAGTGTCACAGGCAGGCGAGGGCACAGCATGGAGCTCCGAGCTATAAATCATCTTTGAGCTGGGCGCCGGGCTGGCTGGGAAGCTGAGCAATCTGCACCTCGTAAAAAGATAACCCAAGCCTTCTCCTGAGTTCAAAGACATTTCAGAGGAGTAAGAAACTAGATAACACTTTTAAAATCCATTTTTCCCCTATGTCTCATATCTTGGAATAAGAGAGTTACATAAAAACCAGGCATATATTCAGATTGGCCACGAGAAGACAAACAGTTTGATATGTCACTCTCCTTGGCTGGAATATATAGGAAAGCAGAAAATTACAACTCTTGAACCCTTCAAGTATGTATGTCATATTTTATATGTAACCGTTCCTCAGATGCGTCTGCATATTAATCTACCCGCGGGTGGAATGGTACTTGTGCCTAGGAAAAGTTATGAGCCAAAATATGAGATTTTGGTTCTAGTTTGGGTCTCCGCCCAGACAATCCTTCCCCAAATGAGGCATTGGCCTAAGAGTGGAAGTTGAATATTTCTCCCATTTAACATTAGAACCAACTTGGGAGACGTGCCCTTTTGTTCTGGAACTTGATCTGCTTAACCCAAGGCTGATTGGCAAGCACTTTAACCCTTTACCCTCCTTTCTGTTACCTATTTGCTGTGCTATTTTTCTCTGTATATATATATATATATATATATATATATATATATATATATATGTTACATCTTTTTTTCTGTAAATATTTTTATTGCACCCTTTTGATCTTTTAGTAATAAATCTTCTTTCTGCAAGTGTTGAACTGTTTCTATAGCTCGTTAATGCAACTTAAGAATTCCTGCCTCTAAAAGAGCGCTACTGTGTTTGTTTAACCCTCTGTATATCCTGTCTGCGGTGACAGTGCTATACAGACGTTTATCTCAACCATCATAGTGTTGTTGCTGATATTGCCGAGTTTCCTATTTTTCTGTACATAAAGGAGGTGGTGGCAGTGTGAAGGGTTAATTGCGTAATTAACCTGACCCAGTAACAATCGCATTCAGGCTGCCGGTACATCGATTTGTGGTTCATTAGCTGGAAATTCGTTGTGCAGGGGGCAGCTGGGCATGGCATTGTTACGCACGTGACATCGCGGTTTCAGAATGGCTAGTCCTTCGGTCACGAGTTTGGTGAGAAGGTCAGGGGTCTGACGCGTGATCGTCACACCCCCTCCTCCCCCTCTCCCTCCTCCCCCTCTCCCTCCTCCCCCTCTCCCTCCTCCCCCTCTCCCTCCTCCACCCTCCCCCTCTCCCTCCTCCCCCTCTCCCTCCTCCACCCTCCCCCTCCTCCTCCTCCACCCTCCTCCTCCTCCACCCTCCTCCTCCCCCCTCCCCCTCCTCCTCCTCCACCCTCCTCCTCCTCCACCCTCCTCCTCCTCCACCCTCCTCCTCCCCCCTTCCCCCTTCCCCTCCTCCCCCATCCTCCTCCTCCCCCTCCTCCCCCCTTCCCCCTCCTCCTCCTCCCCCCCTTCCCCCTCCTCCTCCTCCCCCCTTCCCCCTCCTCCTCCTCCTCCTCCCCCCTTCACCCTCCTCCCCCTCCTCCTCCCCCCTTCCCCCTCCTCCCCCCCCCTTCCCCTCCTCCCCCCCCCTTCCCCTCCTCCCCCCCCCTTCCCCCCCCCTTCCCCTCCTCCCCCTCCCTCCCCCTTCCCCTCCTCCCCCTCCCTCCTTCCCCTCCTCCCCCTCCCTCCTTCCCCTCCTCCTCCTTCCTCCTTCCCCTCCTCTTCCTCCCTCCTTCCCCTCCTCCTTCCCCTCCTCTTCCTCCCTCCTTCCCCTCCTCCTCCTCCCTCCTTCCCCTCCTCCTCCTCCTCCCCCTCCTACCCCCTCCCCCTCCATAATAATAATAAAGTCAATAAAATTCTGGGTTCAGTCTGCCACTTGATGTTGGGGTTTAAAGCCTACCTGATCAGAGTGAGTGATTTGGGGCATATATTTTGCGAGTCGGGTTGCTAGAAGTTTGGCATAGAGCTTGAGGTCCATATTAAGGAGGGAGATGGAGCGGTAATTAGCTGCATCTTGAGGGCGTTTTACTTTTTAGGTATGGTGGTGGCTGCTAGAGATTCAGCAGGGGTCTCTTCTAATGTCAGGAACCTGTTGAAGGAGTTGCATAAGTGTGGAATGAGTTGTTCTCACTAGGTCTTATAGTACTCATTACAAAAACCGTCAGGACCTAGAGCTTTATGAGAAGGGATTGAGTTAATCGCTGCACGGATTTTCTTGAGTGGTCAAGGGTTGTGTGAGGGACTCTAGTTGTGTTGAAGTTAAGGAAGGGAATTGAACTGGAGCTAGAAAGTCTTGAATGAGTGCCTGTGAGGGTTGGGATTCAGTAGGAGAGAAACGAAGCTTGTATAACTTTGAATAGAAAAAAAAAAGCAGTTGGCTATATTTTTCGGGTTGGTAAGTCTACGACTTTGAGAGTCGATGATGAAAGGGATTTGTTATTGCGCTGTTTTATATTTACTGTATATTGTTGTGCTAAAAATGTACCCAGTTTATTTCCCCAGGGCATACCAAGTGAGCCTCAGTTTAAAATTGAAACCATTTTTTTGAAAAAGGAGCCTAATTCTGCCCTGAGTTTACGAAGTTCAATGATGTCTGTATCTTTTGTGGTCTGATTTATCATATGCGATTTAAAAGAGTTAATGGTGGAGTTACATTTTTTCTTTTCCTGGGCATCAATGTTTAGGAAAAATCTCCCAAATAACAGATTTATGGGCATTCCAAAGAGTTGAAAAGTTATTGATAGAGCCAGAGTTGGTAGTAAAGAAAAGCAGTAATCTTGGATCTGACCTGTTCTCGGGGCTTTAAGAAACTGAGAAGTGAAGTGTTCATATGTCATAAATTTTGGGTTTTAGCTCTGGACAAAGGATAGAGGGAGATGGATAGAGGTGCATGAACAGACCATGTAATTACTCTTATGGAGGAGGTAGAGACGTGTTGCAACAATCCCTTGGAGAGCAATAACAGGTCAAACCTTGAATACATCTTCTGGGTCTGCAAATAAAAAGAAAATTCTTCTCATTACCCATGTTGGCATCTCCAGGGGTCATAGAGGTGTTTTAGTAAAAGAGGATAAGGAAATAGATATTTTTCTTTTGGAGTTGGAGGAATCAAGAGGTTGGTCTATTACATCATTAAAGTTCCCACAAATGATAATTTGGTCTCTGGGCTAGTGCTGAAGTTTTAGCATGACTGATTTCTGGTGGGTGTTTGGGGAATAGATGTTGATGATTACTAGTGGGTTGTTGTAGAAAGAAGCAGAGAGAACGAGGAATCTGCCAGAAGTTTCCACATGTGAAAACAAAGGACACTGGAGTGGACCGCAATCATGACTTTACTTTATCTGATTGGGCAAGAAAGCAATGA
>NW_028320717.1:0-26727 GCF_062004578.1 Staurois parvus
CTCCCATGGTGAATAAGAGGAGCTAAAGAAGGCTGATAATTCCCCAATCAATGAGGCATATAAGCGCGAAATAAGATGTCTTTGAGGGTTGAGATTTATCACATAAAGTTTCAATGGGGCTCAGAGGTCTGGTCCACTGAGCATCAGTTCTATGAGACGTGAGGAAATGTCTGATTTGGAGGCAGGGGCGGACTGACAACTCATGGGGCCCCCGGGCAATAGGAGATCATGGGGCCCCTGTGTCCTTGCCCAAACTCAAAAAATCCTATGAAAAAGGTACCAAGGGCATCTCATGGGGCCCCCTACTGACCCCGGGCCCTCAGGCAATGCCTGAGTTTCCAAATGGTCAGTCCGCCCCTGTTTGGAGGTATGTCCAAAGTGGAATCTTGTGTGGAGCAAGAATGGCATTAATTTCTGTTAGTGAAAGAAGTTTGCCTTTTTTGAAAATGTGGTGGGCTTGAACGTCTCTATGTGGCCAAGTATGGGATAGGAAGTTAGGTGTCACATGTTAGACTGCAGTTTCTTGTTTGTGTTCTTACCTCCTTGCTGTAGTGCTGTTCCTGATCCCTTTCACATGTGTGTTTGTCTGTGCTCATCTATGAGCATCGTCTGCTGTTCTCTGGGTTTTATTTCCTTCCCTTCCATCACTTCCTGGCCCGCCTCCTTGTTTGCCTGCCTATATAAGACATGCTCAGACTAGGCCACTTACCTGAGCAACTTCCTAGTTGTCTGAGCTCCTGTGTGTTGCTATTGCCTGTATGCTGCATTGACTACTTGAGTACCGATCCCGGCTTCCTTCTCCTACTGTGCTTGTTTTCCGTCTGCCCTGACCTCGGCTAGTCTATCGGATTTCGTTTGTCTCCTTCCTTTGTACTCTGCTCCCGTGAGCGGTTTCCTCATCCTCAGTTGAGCGTACCCAGGGGTCGTGACCTGGTCCCAGCTTGCTGCAAGCCCATCCCCACCATCAGGGGCTCTGGTGAAGAAGCAGGCTGGGGCTTAGACTCTGCGCCCTGGGGAACCCCAAGTTGACTATCTACAAGGGCTCACTACCACCAAGTGCTGACATTAGGTTCTAGACCTGGAGGTAAAGTAGGGTTAAAACGCAAATATATTAAAGGGCCAGAATGGATAGTTGTAGCATATGCTTTGCACGCACTTCTATAAGCTTCTAAAGTGGGGCCAATCAGGGGATGAGATTTTGCATCTGGTAGTATCTGTTGAGGTAGGAGCCAAGGTATGTTCCATAGAGGAAGGTCCACATTGACTTGTTCTAAAGCAATCCAGCTCTTTAGGTCGTTATGAATATTCCAGTCCACCAGACGGATTAATAGACAAGCCTTGTGGTAAAGGGTAAGATCGGAAAGGTCTATGCCTCCCATTGCCTTTGCCTTTGGTCAAGTTAACCGAGTATATTTAATTCTCGGGGGTTAGTTTTGCCAGAGAAATTGTGAGCTGCAGCGTTTGTAGGCAGCAAAAATGGAAGTAGGGAGGTGAATGGGTACCGTTTGCATCAGACAGAGAAATCTGGGGAGTATTATCATTTTGAGCAGAGCTGCCCTTCCAAACCAAGATGCAAGTCAGCCCAGTGTTGAAGACTCTTGCGTCTAGAGATCAGAACCGGGAGAACATTTCTGGTGTATAATTCGGATAAGTTAGATGGAATCTGTATGCCCAAATATGTAATGGCTTCTTCTGACCATTGAAAGGGAAAGGTTTAAATGGGATGCCAGGCAAGAGCGTCCATATTCTTTGATATCTCTGGAGATTATTGGTCAAAGATATAACATAGTCTTAGGTTCCTTAACTGGAAGAGCTGGCATTGCAAGCTAGAAATCATAATTCCTGACCGAACATTAAATCCAACAAGACTCGTCCCACAGATAGAGAGAAAAAAAAAAGGGGGGAGGGAGGAAATGGAAAGAGGAGGGAAGAACAGAGAGTAAGGGAGCAGGGAGTAGGGGAAAGGGGGTAACAGGAAGGGGAAAGGGAGGGATGGAGGGCAGGGAGGGGAGAGATGGGGAAAGAGAGAAGAAAAAAAAAAAGGGGAGGGGGGAAAGGATGGTAGAGGAAGAGGGAAGCTGCTGAAGAAGGGGAAGGGAAGAGGTGGGAGCAACTGGGAAGGAAAAGGGGGGAAGGGGGAGAGGCAGACATAGGGGGTGGGGGGGTAGAGCTTTTTGGCCCAGGTTATTTAGTTTCCTGGCCTGAGCATCCGGGTAGTGCACAAAACAATGTACAAGTTGAATTCATCATTTGAGTACAGTAACTTTCTCTTCATAATAGATTCAGGGTGAATAAGGAAACCTTCAGAGTGTTAAAGAAGGGACTCACAGTAAAACAGGCAATGCAAAACAAAAAGTCCCACACCCTGCAGAGGTAACACGGCTTACACCTCAAATACACCTCTCACTGTGAAGAACCCTCAGGCTTAAGCAATGACCAGGGGCGGAGTGACAACTCATGGGGCCCCCGGGCAATAGGGGATCATGTGGCCCCTGTGTCCTTGCCCAAACTCAAAAAAGCCTATGAAAAAGGTACCAGGGGCATCTCATGGGGCCCCCTACTGACCCCGGGCCCTCGGGCAGTGCCAGAGTTTCCAAATGGTCAGTCCGCCCAAGCAATGACTTATAACTAGTAACTTAGCCCCCAAGTCTTAGGCACAGGAGAGCAATGGAAACAATGTTCAGGCTTTCGATATTTAACTGAAATATTGGTATTCTTGCTCAGAGAGGGGTCCACCTCACCAAGATGGACTGGTAGTCTGATGGTCTGATTGGAGACAGATGGCAATTTCTAGGTAATGAAGCTATAGGGCTTAAGGTCCATAGAGGAACCTTGAGATTCTGCGATGCATCCTATATTATATCCCAAGATAAGGATAATCAGCAAGAAAATGCCCGAAAATGTAAGTAGAGAGGAAAACTCCACAGTAAGATCTCTTAGGTATGATATGGTTCGTGTCATTAAAACTCTGGCCTGTCTCTACGACGAGGAGGCGATGCAACCAAGCTCTCATCATCCCTGCGGTGGTGTCTATCCGGTGACGATGAGGGATGAGAGCGTCTGTGTCTGTTGTGATGCCGCTGTGCTCTCGGGGTGCAATTGTTGGTCACCTCAATCCAGGTGGTAGAAAAGGAGCTATACCCTTCCGGTAGAGCTATCGCAGAGACATTCAGGGTGTCGCAGAAAGCCTGCAGATCATCAGGTGTGCGGAGAGAGACTGACTGGCCACGATGCTTGGTCCTAGGCAAAATGGGAAATGCCAACGATACGCGATTCCCTGGATTCAAAGCTTTTCTAGAAGTGGCTGGAGAGCTCGACTTTGCTGTAGCGTAATTGGGGATAAATCTTGAAACAATTTGATTTCATGGCCAATAAACAGTATATGGTCCCTGTCTCTGGTCGTTTGCAGGATTGCTTCCTTGAGAGGGAAATTAACCAGGCAACAAATTATGTCCCTAGGATATTCTGTGTCCCTTCCTCTGGGGCGCAGAGCTCTGTGGGCCCATTCTGTTTCAATGGGGGAATCAGCAGGCCTTTCTAGAAGATCATTAAATATGGTACTCACCGTAAGTTCCAGTGCAGGTTCAGGGACACCACTGACCCGAATATTGTGTCAATGGCCTCGGTTATCGAGGTCTTCCAGGTGTCGGTGCATTTCCAGTAGGTGAGACAAATGAAGGTCTGCAGAGCGCTGAGTTTGTCTAATAGCCTCCGCGTGTCTCTCCACCATCTTCTCTACTGTGCTGATCCTTCCCACCATGGCTTGGACATCTGATTGAAGTTCAGAGATAGCAGTTGCAAGGGAGGATTTTATGTCAGCGGCAATAGTCTGCAAGTCCACCAGACTAGCCAGCGGAGGAGAGGAAGAAAAACGAGATCTCCTTTCTGCTCCTGCACGATAATCAGAGTTGATGCCTTGGGAACATGGCGGGGGAGATCATGAGGCCTCCAGAGTCTCAGCGTGTCTGGTCTGTAACAGAGCGGGTATGTTTTCGCTGGGTTGTGTACTCAAATCTCGAGGACTTCACCATGATAAAGCTAGACATTGGCTCTTTTGTAGCTTATTTTAGATCCCCATGCTCCGGAGCTCCGCAGTTAAGCAGCCATCTTTGATGTGCGCCCAGCCGCACCCTTCTGGGGCTTTTTAACATGTGTTTTGTGTCATTGTCCTGCTGGAAGACCCATGACCTCTGACGGAGACCCAATTTTCTGACACTGGACCCTACATTGAACCCCAAAAGTTTTTGGTAGTCTTCAGATATCATAATGCCATGCACATGGTCGAGACATCCAGTGCCTGAAGCAGCAAAGCCACCCAAAACCATCAGTGACCCCCCACCATGTGTGACTGGAGGGACTGGATTCTTTTCTTTAAAGGCCTCATTGCTTTTTCTGAAAACAGTAGAATGATGGGCTTTATCAAAAAGCTGGAATTTGGTTTCGTCTGCCCACAGAACATTCTCCCAAAAGGATTTTTGGCTTCCTCAGGTAGGTTTTGGCAAATGCCAAACTGGCTTTTTTTATGTTTCTGTGTCAGCAGTGGGGTCCTCCTGGATCTCCTACCATATTTCTGTATCAGCGGTGGGGTCCTCCTGGGTCTCCTCCCATATTTCTGTGTCAGCGGTGAGGTCCTCCTGGGTCTCCTACCATATTTCTGTGTCAGCAGTGGGGTCCTCCTGGGTCTCCTACCATATTTCTGTGTCAGCGGTGAGGTCCTCCTGGGTCTCCCACCATATTTCTGTGTCAGCAGTGGGGTCCTCCTGGGTCCCCTACCATATTTCTGTATCAGCGGTGGGGTCCTCCTGGGTCTCCCACCATATTTCTGTGACAGCAGTGGGGTCCTCCTGGGTCTCCCACCATATTTCTGTATCAGCGGTGGGGTCCTCCTGGGTCTCCCACCATATTTCTGTGTCAGCAGTGGGGTCCTCTTGGGTCTCCTACCATATTTCTGTGTCAGCAGTGGGGTCCTCCTGGTTCTCCTACCATATGTCTGTCAGTAGTGGGGTCCTCCTGGATCTCTTACCATATTTCTGTGTCAGCAGTGGGGTCCTCCTTGATCTCCTACCATAGCGTCCCTTTTCATTCAGATGGCGCCATATAGTGTGAGCAAACACAGTACTCCCTGTGCCTGAAGGTCAACTTGAATTTGTCTGGAAGTTGATTGAGGTTCTTTAACCACCATTCCAACAATCCTTTGTTGCAATCTTTGATCGATTTTTCTCTTTCATCCACATTCAGGGAGATTAGCTACAGCGCCATGGGCTTTAAACTTCCTGACAATGTTGCGCACGGTGGACACAGGAACATTAAGATGTCTGAAGATAGACTTGTAACCTTGAGATGGTCCATGCTTTTCCACCATTTCTGTTCTCCAATCCTCAGGCAATTCTTTGCTGCTCTTTCTCTCTTCCATGCTCCATGTGGCACACAGAGACACACAACAGTAAGGTGGAGGCCATTTTCCACCATTGTAACTGGTTGCCGGTGTGATTTCTATATTATTAGCGCCCGGTCATTGATACGGGGGAGTCTGACAAATTACAGGAGCATCACACACTTGGAATGCAATTATTTCTTACAATTATGAGAAGGTGCCAATAATTTTGTTTATTTTTGGGGTTTGGCGTGGAATGGGTCAGATTTGGCTTTTTGTTTCTCCCCCTTGTGTCACCGATACAAACCAAAGAAATAAACACGAGAATGACGAAACATTTGTCATTGCAGCAATTTCCTGGGTGAAGTGGTGCGTTGTCTGACAGAAATGCGGGGGGGGGGGGGGGGGGACAAGGCTTTTGGCCATGACTTTACCTATGGGTAAAATAATTTACTTCAGCATTAAATGATAACTGAAAATAAGTAAATAAATGGTCAGTTCAGCAATTATCTTTTAGTAGGTGCAATATATGCAATCGACATTTTTCACATACATTTGTTGTATCAATTGGCTGTTTGGTAGTGCGCTTCCTATTTGTTGGACTTTTAGTTTAAAACTGACCCCAGGGGACCATCATTTTGAACAGCACGCTTTTAATACCATAATTATATCATGGAACACTCGTTCGTCATCACTAGTTTGTATGATTCTCTATGAGCTTCTAGTGTTCATCACCCAGTGCTCATAATTGTTCTCAACTGATCCATTTACTTACTTATTATCAATTGGGCATCATTTTCATGCTGGAGTGCGAGGAGATTATTTGGCTCAAAAGCGACATGTAACCTTTTTGGTATTCTCTTGTTTTATGGCCCACATGGAAGAAAAATATATTTGAAATATATTTTAAAAATATCCCTCCCAAATATATTGACATATATTTGAAATGCTACAATTTTGGCCGTATTCCATATATTTCAATAAATATATTATTATTATACAGTATTTATATAGCGCCAAAAGGTTTGCTCAGCGCTGTACAGTAGCGAGGGGGACAGTACATGAGACAATACAGTAACAATACAATACACGAGGGGATCGAGGGCCCTGATCCTTGGAGCTTACAATCTAGGAGGGAGAGGAAAGTGGTACAGGAGGAAGTGACTGTGGGGGATGGAGTGGTAGGAGGAGTGGAGGAGATCGGCTGTTAGGTGAGGGTGGGGTAGGCTTCCCTGAAGAGATGGGTTTTCAGGGTGCGCCTGAAGGTGAGGAGGGTAGGTGATAGTCTGATGGATTATATATATATATATATCCCTGTATGTTGAAATGCGTTTTTATGTGCGTTTTTATTACAAAATATATGAAAATATGTTAAAATGACTTTTGAAATGCTTTTTTATATATTACAAAATATAACATATAAAAAAGTTATTTTTACATATATCTGTAAAAGCATTCCAAAAGTGTAGATTAAATGTATTTTTAAAGACATACAGTATATTGGAAAATGTATTTTTAAAAATATTTTTCATATTTTTTTGTAATAAAAACGCATTTCAACATACTATATATATATATATTGAATACGGCCAAAATTGTAGTATATCAAATATAAGTCAATATATTTGGGAAGAATATTTTTAAAATGTATTTCACATATATTCTTCCTCCATGTGGAGGTCTCTAATAGAAGTACAAAGCTCTGCATTTTGGGCTACTTTCTCAGTATCAAAAATGCATAAAAATCACATATGCATTTTTGCCACGTTGCTTAAAATTTACTGCAACTCATGATTGTTTTTTTCCGCATTTCTGCTGTTTGTATTGCGTTTTCTCTATATCACTTCCCACTATTCTAAAGTGATTTTTGAAGCGATTTCCATTGCGACTATGCAGTGCAACTTGCTTGCAATTTTGAAGCAACTTCAATGCAACTTTAAAAGTCGCATCAGCATAGATAAGAAGCATTTTTATGCGAATTTGATGGACGAGTTTTGGGTTAAGAGGGGAAATGTATGGGGAGCGGATTTGTGCTGGGAAGTGTTTTGGAGGGAAGCGGGGCTGGTGCTAGGAGGGGTGATTTGGTGGGAGAGGATTTGTGCTGGGGAGTAATTTGGAGGGAAGCGGGGCTTGTGCTAGGAGGGGTGATTTGGTGGGAGAGGATTTGTGCCGGGGAGTGTTTTGGAGGGAAGCAGGGCTTGTGCTAGGAGGGGTAATTTGGTGGGAGAGGATTTGTGCTGGGAAGTGTTTTGGGTGGTCTTTTGCTAAGATGGGTGATATAAAGAGAGAGGATTTGTGTTTGGGGGGGGTGGGAGAGCAAATATTTGTGCTGGGAGGGGGATTTGGAGGGTGATTTGTGCTGGGAGAAGGGTTCTGGGTTAAGAGGGTAAATTTATGGGGAGAGGATTTGTGCTGGGAAGTGATTGGGGTGGGGCTTGTGTTAGGAGGGGTAATTTGGGGGGGGGAGGATTTTGTGCTAGGAAGGGGAATACTGGTGAAGGTTTTGTGCTTGAGGGTGGTGGGAGAGCACACATTTGTGTTGGGGAGGGATTTGGAGGGTGATTTGTGCTGGGGAGGAGATCTTGGTCTATGAGGGGAAATTTAGGAGGAGAGGATTTGTGCTGGGGAGTGTTTTGGGGGGACTTTTGCTAAGAGGGGGAATTGGGGGAAGGATTTGTGCTTGAGGGTGGTAGGGTGGGCAAAGATTTGTGCTAGATGGGGGAATTTGGAGGGTGATTTGAGCTGGGACAGGAGTTTTGGGTTAAGAGGGGAAATTTAGGAGGAAAGGATTTGTGCTGGGGATTTTTTTTCTGGGTGGACTTTTGCTAGGAGGGGTGATTTGGGGGATAGAGGATTTGTGCTTGGGGGGATGGGAGCGAAAGATTTGTGCCAGGTGGGGGAACTTGGAGGGTGGTTTTGTTCTGGGAGGGGGGATTTTGGGTTAAGAGGGGAAATTTATGGGAGAGGATTTGTGCTGAGAAGTGATTTGGGGGGACTTGTCCTAGGAGGAGGGATTTTGGGGGAGAGGGGTCTATTCATGATGCGTACCCATCGGTGATTGGCCCACCTGGTTCCTCATGTCCTCGTATGACCCCAACACATGGAAACAATGTTACATTTTTACGAATGCGATTATTTTTACATCCAAACGTTATGTAGAACTTTTCCAGTGAAGGTTACAGGGACATCCGCTGTCATAACCATCCTCTGGTGACGCATGGCGCTGGGAAGGCACTATGAGAGTCTCTGTAATGGGCAATACGTGGAAGTGCTCCCCGTGGGATGCAGAATCCGAAGTGGTCGGGTTATATTCCGAGTAATCAGACGCACTCGAGACAAATTGATTTGCTTGAAGTCTAATATTGTAAACCTATAAATAAAGAAAAGAGTTGTTTTGCCGGGAAACTGACGACAGCAGCATATCCTGTAAACAATACCGCGCAGAGATGTTTGTTCGGACTTTTTGCAACTTTTTGTTCAGATCTTGTAAGCCCGGGTTCACACCGCATCAGAATCGCACCCCGTTCATGCAAACCGTTGCGGGGGGGGGGGGGTGTTAACCCCTTGACGCCAACGTCACACAAATATGCGGCCTCACAGAACTTTGTTTTTCTCCGTGGGGTCGCATATTTGCGTACTTGTCTTTCTTCAGGGAGTGTGCAGCACGGCGCGCTCCCAGCACAAAGACCGGGTTGACACTGGGAGCTCCGGGTCCCATTCTAACGATTGGGACCCGGGACGCCCGATCCCGGCCTTACTCTGGGCTTTGTTTCGAAGGCCTCTTTTACAGGGACGTCCCGATTGGGTCCGCCTGCCCATTTTTCAGGTGCACCCTGTTCAGAACCTCCATTCTCGTTTATGGAGCAGAAGGTATAAACAGATGTGTGTCCGTTTACACCCTCCAACATCCAATCCGCAAAAAAGGGATGGATGGGGATCCAATTCCCCGTCTGTCGGATCGAGTCGGATGGAAACAGACAGACGGTTTATTTTCTTCAGACCGCCCATAGAGGACAGTGGACTGCTGTCATCTGCTTGTTCAGAGGGGATCAGTGGAGAGATCCCCCTCTGAGCAAGCGGATCCATCCCATGTGAAAGGACCCTTCGAGTTTGGCCCCCTTCACACGGCATTCCGTTTTTTTCATCAGTTCAGTCACGTTTTAAAAACAAAAAAAAGGATCAGTTCACATTAGTTTACATCCATTTTTCATCCGTTTACATCTGTTTTTCATCTGTTTACATCGTTTTTGGTCCATTTACATCCGTTTTTCATCCGTTTACATCAGTTTTTCATCTGTTTACATTGTTTTTGGTCCGTTTACATCCGTTTTTCATCCATTCTGTTTTTTTTAATGGAAGAAAAAAAACACCCCTTTCACACAGGCGTTCCGTTTTTCCTCTGTCAGTTTACGGATGAGAAACGGACAGCCATGTATTTCTGTGCACTAGCGGATATAAACGGATGATCATCTATTAACATCTTTTCTTTTTTTTTTTACCTTTTGTTAACCATTTCCATACCGGGCACTTTTACCCCCTTCCCCCCCAGGCCATTTTTCAGGTTTCAGCGCTCTCACACTTTGCATGACAATTGCGCGGTCATGCAACATTGTACCCAAACCAAAATTTTATCATTTTCTTCTCACAACTAGAGCTTTTTTTTGGTCGTATTTAATCAACGCTGGGGTTTTTATTTTTTGCTAAATTAACAAAAAAGACCAAAAATTTTGAAAAAAAAACACGTTTTTCTTTGTTTCTGTTATAAAAGTTTGCAAATAAATAATTGTTCTTCATAAATTTAGGACGAGATGTATTCTGCTACATGTCTTTGGTGAGAATAACCCAAATTAGGATGTATTATTTAGTCTGTAGGAAAGTTATAGAGTTCACAAACTATGGTATAGATCTGAATATTGATCAATCCTGAAGTACTGACAGCCAATCTAATATCTTGAGGTCCAAGAATATCAGAACGGTACAGATATCCCCCAAATGTCAGAACAGTACAGATATCCCCCAAATGTCAGGACAGTACAGATATCCCCCAAATGTCAGAACAGTACAGATATCCCCCAAATGTCAGAACAGTACAGATATCCCCCAAATGTCAGGATGGTACAGATATCCCCCCAAATGTCAGGACGGTATAGATATCCCCCCAAATGTCAGGACGGTATAGATATCCCCCCAAATGTCAGGACAGTACAGATATCCCCCAAATGTCTGGACAGTACAGATATCCCCCAAAGGTCAGGACAGTACAGATATCCCCCCAAATGTCAGGACGGTACAGATATCCCCCAAATGTCAGGACGGTACAGATATCCCCCAAATGTCAGGACGGTACAGATATCCCCCAAATGTCAGGACGGTACAGATATCCCCCAAATGTCAGGACGGTACAGATATCCCCAAATGTCAGGACAGTACAGATATCCCCCAAATGTCAGAACAGTACAGATATCCCCCAAATGTCAGTACAGATATCCCCCAAATGTCAGAACAGTAAAGATATCCCCCAAATGTCAGGACAGGACAGATATCCCCCAAATGACCCCTTTTTGCAAAGTAGACGTACTTCATAAGAGGTATGGCGAGTTTTTTGAAGTCGTATTTTTTTTGTCATAATTTTTCGGAATATGAAAAAATAAAAAAAATATTTTCACTATTTTTTTTTTTTTACATCCTGTCACCAGTGCAGTACAGCATCATCATATAACTGGCATGGCGGTGATCAGGGACACTGACTGGTGACAGTGTGAAAAAAAAAATGTTTTTTTTTATTTTATTTTTTTTTATTTTAAATGTTACTATAGTAACATTGTACTACTTTGGGGAAGTGATCAGTATTTTTTTTTTTTTTTTACACAATTTGATTACAGCAAAGAATTACTTTGCTATAAGAAGCATTTACCTCAATGACATCGATTCATTCAGGGTTTTTGTTTTTTTGTGCTTAGCTGTGATTTGGCCATGGCTAATCACATGACATGTGCATGTGATCGCTGTGACCATTCACAGCTAGGCACTAGTATACAATGGATGGCATGAATGAAGCCATCCATTGTATACAACTGTCATGTGACCTGCTGTGATCGGTCACAGCAGGTCACATGGTACCAGCAACGGGGGCCGGTACTCAGATCTGTCATCGGCCGTGTCCGAGGTACACGGCCGGTGACAGATCGTGCCGCTGCGTGGCTCTGCAACTGCGTGAACTGCGCATGTGCGGGAGGACGCCATATGGCGGCCTCCCGGAAAGGTAATACACTTTTGCGGACGCCATTTGGTCATAGGCCGGGCATCAAATGGTTAAACTCTAGAACGGACCATAAACGGATGTAAACAGAACATGCCGAGAATAGTCCAAGGCAAGCCAAGGTCAGAATCCAGAATCCACAGAGCAGGGTCAGGAACAAACGGGGTCAGCAACAGGAGATCAGTCAGTACAAAGAGGAATCCAGGAACACAAATCACAGGAAGCTGAAGAACATCCAGCGATAATTACACAGCAGAGTCTCCTGTAACCACCTCCTGCCCACCATACAAGGTAATGACGGGCACAAGGCGGTTCTCTCGTTCTGGGAGGATGTCATATGACGTCCTGCAACTCTAACTGCGTGTGTGCGGCTCCGGGGCCGTGCAGAGCGGCGATCGGTGGTGCGCTGTGTCCCTCAGACACAGTGGATCACCGATCAACAGAGCCAAAGACGTTGGCTCGGTCATGTGATCAGCTGTGTCCAATCACAGCGATAGCATGTGTGACGATCTCGGCGTCAGACCCCTGACCTTCTCACCAAACTCGTGACCAAAGGACTAGCCAATCTAAAACCGCAATGTCACGTGCATAACAATGCCACGCCCAGATGGACCCTGCACACCGATTTTCCAGCTAATGGGACCACAATCGATGTACCTACAGGCTGGGAGCGATTTTTACTGGGTCAGGTTAATTACGCAATTAACCCTTCACACTGCCACCACCTCCTTTTTGTATGGAAAAAGAGGAAACTCGGCAATATCAGCAATATACTAGGATGATTGGATAATCATCTGTATACCACTATCACCGCAGACAGGTTATACAGAGGGTTAAACACTCATAGTAGCGCTCTTCAACGGCAGGAATTCGTAAGTTGTATTAAGGAGCTACAGAAACAGTTTAACACTTTCAGAAAGTAAGATTTATTACTAAAAGGTCAAAAGGGTGCAATAAAAATATTTACAGGAAAAAGAGGGTGATTTGTGCTGGGGAGGAGATCTTGGTCTAAAAGGGGAAATTTAGGAGGAGAGTATTTGTGCTGGGGAGTGTTTTGGGGAAACTTTTGCTAGGAGGGGTGATTTGGGGGGGGGGGGTAGGATTTGTGCTTGGGGTGGGAGGGCAAGAATTTGTACTAGGTATGGGAAATTGCAGGGTGATTTGTTCTGGGAGAGGGGTTTTGGGTTAAGAGGTGAGATTTATGGGGAGATAATTTGTGCTGGGAAATGATTGGGGGGGGGGGCTTGTGTGCTAGGAGGGGTGATTTGGGGGATTGGATTTTGTGCTAGGAGTGGGGAATGGGGGGGAAGGATTTGTGCTTGAGGCTGGTGAGAGGGCAAACATTTGTGTTGGAGGGGATTTGGAGGGTGACTTGTGCTGGGGAGGGGATCTTGTTCTAAGAGGGGAAATTTAGGAGGAGAGGATTTGTGCTGGGGAGTGTTTTGGGGGGACTTTTGCTAAGAGGGTGATTTGGGGGAAGATAATCTGTGTTTGGAGGGTGAGAGGGCAAATATTTATGCTAGGTGGGGGAATTAGGTGGGTGATTTGTGCTGGGAGAGGGGTTTTGGGTTAAGAGGGGCAATTTAGGAGAAGAGGATTTGTGCTGGGGAGTTTTTTGGGTGGACTTTTGCTAGGAGGGGTGATTTTTTTTTGGGGGGGGGATTTGTGCTTGGGAAGTGGGAGGGAAAGCATTTGTGCTAGGTGGTGGAATTTGGAGAGGTTATTTGGGGGAAGAGGATTTTGTGCTAGGAGGGGGAATTGTGGTGAAGGATTTGTGCTTGAGGGTGGTAGGAGGGTAAACATTTTTGCTGAAAGGGGGATTTTGAGGGTGATTTGTGCTGGGGTGGGGGTCATGGTCTACGAAAGGTAATTTAGGAGAGGATTTGTGCTGGGCAGCGTTTTGGTGGACTTTTGATAAGATGGGTGATATGGGGAGAGAGGATTTGTGTTTGGGGGAGTGGGAGAGCAAACATCTGTGCTAGGAGGGGGATTTGGAGGGTGATCTGTGCTGGGAGAAGGGTTCTGGGTTAAGAGGGGAAATTTATGGGGAGAGGATTTGTGCTGGGAAGTGATAGGGGGGGGCTTGTGTTAGGAGGGGCGATTTAGGGGGAGAGGATTTTGTGCAAGGAGGGGGAATTGGGGGAAGGATTTGTGCTTGAGAGTGGTAGGGTGGGCAAAGATTTATGCTAGGTGGGGGAATTTGGAGGATGATTTGAGCTGGGACAGGAGTTTTGGGTTAAGAGGGGAAATTTAGGAGGAAAGGATTTGTGCTGGGGAGTGTTTTTGGGGGGACTTTTGCTAGGAGGGGTGATTTGGGGGGATAGGATTTGTGCTTGGGGGGTGGGAGGGCAAGAATTTGTACTAGGCATGGGAAATTGCAGGGTGATTTGTGCTGGGAGAGGGGTTTTGGGAAAAGAGGTGAGATTTATGGGAGATTAATTTTGTGCTGGGAAGTGATTGGGGGGGGGGCTTGTGTGCTAGGAGGGGTGATTTGGGGGATTGGATTTTGTGCTAGGAGTGGGGATTGGGGGGGAAGGATTTGTGCTTGAGGCTGGTGAGAGGGCAAACATTTGTGTTGGAGGGGATTTGGAGGGTGATTTGGGGAGGGGGTCTTGTTCTAAGAGGGGAAATTTAGGAGGAGAGGATTTGTGCTGGGGAGTGTTTTGGGGGGACTTTTGCTAAGAGGGTGATTTGGGGGAAGGATTTGTGCTTGAGGGTGGTAGGGTGGGCAAAGATTTGTGCTAGGTGGGGGAATTTGGAGGGTGATTTAGCTGGGACAGAAGTTTTGGGTTAAGAGGGGAAATTTAGGAGGAAAGGATTTGTGCTGGGGAGTGTTTTGGGTGGACTTTTGCTAGGAGGGGTGATTTGGGGGAAAGAGGATTTGTGCTTGGGGGGTGGGAGGGAAAGGATTTGTGCCAGGTGGGGGAACTTGGAGGGTGGTTTTGTCCTGGGAGGGGGGATTTTGGGTTAGGAGGGGAAATTTAGGAGGGAAGGATTTGTGCTGGGGAGTGTTTTGGGTGGACTTTTGCTAGGAGGGGTGATTTGGGGGAAAGAGGATTTGTGCTTGGGGGGTGGGAGGGAAAGGATTTGTGCCAGGTGGGGGAACTTGGAGGGTGGTTTTGTCCTGGGAGGGGGGATTTTGGGTTAAGAGGGGAAATTTATGGGAGAGGATTTGTGCTGAGAAGTGATTTGGGGGGACTTGTCCTAGGAGGAGGGATTTTGGGGGAGAGGGGTCTATTCATGATGCGTACTCATCGGTGATTGGCCCACCTGGTTCCTCATGTCCTCGTATGACCCCAACACATGGAAACAATGTTACATTTTTAGGAATGCGATTATTTTTACATCCAAACGTTATGTAGAACTTTTCCAGTGAAGGTTACAGGGACATCCGCTGTCATAGCCATCCTCTGGTGACGCATGGCGCTGGGCAGGCACTATGAGAGTCTCTGTAATGGGCAATACGTGGAAGTGCTCCCCGTGGGATGCAGAATCCGAAGTGGTCGGGTTATATTCCGAGTAATCAGACGCACTCGAGACAAATTGATTTGCTTGAAGTCTAATACTGTAAACCTAGAAATAAAGAAAAGAGTTGTTTTGCCGGGAAACTGACGACAGCAGCATATCCTGTAAACAATACCGCGCAGAGATGTTTGTTCGGACTTTTTGCAACTTTTCTTTCAGTTCTTGTAATCTCGGGTTCACACTGACGCGGTGCGAATTCCACACCGCCTCAGAATGGCACCCCGTTCATGCAAACCACTGCGGGGGGGGGGGGTGCTAACCCCTTGACTCCGACAACACACAAATATGCGGCCTTACAGAACTTTGTTTTTCTCCGTGGGGTCGCATATTTGCGTACTTGTCTTTCTTCAGGGAGTGTGCAGCACGGCGCGCTCCCAGCACAGAGACCGGGGGGTGACGCTGAGAGCTCCGGGTCCCATTCTAACGATTGGGACCCGGGACGCCCGATCCCGGCCTTACTCTGGGCTTTGTTTCGAAGGCCTCTTTTACAGGGACGTCCCGATTGGGTCCGCCTGCCCATTTTTCAGGTGCACCCTGTTCAGAACCTCCATTCTCCTTTATGAAGCAGAAGGTATAAACAGATGTGTGTCCGTTTACACCCTCCAACATCCAATCCGCAAAAAAGGGATGGATGGGGATCCAATTCCCCGTCTGTCGGATCGAGTCGGATGGAAACGGACAGACGGTTTATTTTCTTCAGACCGCCCATAGAAGACAGTGGACTGCTGTCATCTGCTTGTTCAGAGGGGATCAGTGGAGAGATCCCCCTCTGAGCAAGCGGATCCATCCCATGTGAAAGGACCCTTAGAGTTTGGACCCCTTTCACACGGGCATTTTGTTTTTTTCATCAGTTCAGTCACATTTTAAAAACAAAAAAAAGGATCAGTTCACATTAGTTTACATCCATTTTTCATCCGTTTACATCTGTTTTTCATCTGTTTACATCGTTTTTGGTCCATTTACATCCGTTTTTCATCCGTTTACATCAGTTTTTCATCCGTTTACATCAGTTTTTGGTCCGTTTACATCCGTTTTTCATCCATTCTGTTTTTTTTAATGGAAGAAAAAAAACACCCCTTTCACACAGGCGTTCCGTTTTTCCTCTGTCAGTTTACGGATGAGAAACGGACAGCCATGTATTTCTGTGCACTAGCGGATATAAACGGATGATCATCTATTAACATCTTTTTTTTTTTTTTAACCTTTTGTTAACCATTTCCATACCGGGCACTTTTACCCCCTTCCTGCCCCCAGGCCATTTTTCAGGTTTCAGCGCTCTCACACTTTGCATGACAATTGCGCGGTCATGCAACATTGTACCCAAACCAAAATTTTATCATTTTCTTCTCACAACTAGAGCTTTTTTTTGGTGGTATTTAATCACCGCTGGGGTTTTTATTTTTTGCTAAATTAACAAAAAAGACCAAAAATTTTGAAAAAAAAACACGTTTTTCTTTGTTTCTGTTATAAAAGTTTGCAAATAAATAATTGTTCTTCATAAATTTAGGCCGAGATGTATTCTGCTACATGTCTTTGGTGAAAATAACCCAAATTAGGATGTATTATTTAGTTTGTAGGAAAGTTATAGAGTTCACAAACTATGGTATAGATCTGAATATTGATCAATCCTGAAGTACTGACAGCCAATCTAATATCTTGAGGTCCAAGAATATCAGAACGGTACAGATATCCCCCAAATGTCTGGACAGTACAGATATCCCCCAAATGTCAGGACAGTACAGATATCCCCCAAATGTCAGGACGGTACAGATATCCCCCCAAATGTCAGGACGGTACAGATATCCCCCAAATGTCAGGACGGTACAGATATCCCCCAAATGTCAGGACGGTACAGATATCCCCCAAATGTCAGGACGGTACAGATATCCCCAAATGTCAGGACGGTACAGATATCCCCCAAATGTCAGGACAGTACAGATATCCCCCAAATGTCAGAACAGTACAGATATCCCCCAAATGTCAGAACAGTACAGATATCCCCCAAATGTCAGTACAGATATCCCCCAAATGTCAGAACAGTACAGATATCCCCCAAATGTCAGAACAGTACAGATATCCCCCAAATGTCAGTACAGATATCCCCCAAATGTCAGAACAGTAAAGATATCCCCCAAATGTCAGAACAGTACAGATATCCCCCAAATGTCAGTACAGATATCCCCCAAATGTCAGAACAGTACAGATATCCCCCAAATGTCAGGACAGTACAGATATCCCCCAAATGTCAGGACAGGACAGATATCCCCCAAATGACCCCTTTTTGCAAAGTAGACAGTCCGATGTACTTCATAAGAGGTATGGCGAGTTTTTTGAAGTCGTATTTTTTTTGTCATAATTTTTCGGAATATGAAAAAATAAAAAAAATATTTTCACTATTTTTTTTTTTTTACATCCTGTCACCAGTGCAGTACAGCGTCATCATATAACTGGCATGGCAGTGATCAGGGACACTGACTGGTGACAGTGTGAAAAAAAAAATATTTTTTTTTATTTTATTTTTTTTTATTTTAAATGTTACTATAGTAACATTGTACTACTTTGGGGAAGTGATCAGTATTTTTTTTTTTTTTTTACACAATTTGATTACAGCAAAGAATTACTTTGCTATAAGAAGCATTTACCTGAATGACATCGATTCATTCAGGGTTTTTGTTTTTTTGTGCTTAGCTGTGATTTGGCCATGGCTAATCACATGACATGTGCATGTGACCTGCTGTGACCATTCACAGCTAGGCACTAGTATACAATGGATGGCATGAATGAAGCCATCCATTGTATACAACTGTCATGTGACCTGCTGTGATTGGTCACAGCAGGTCACATGGTACCAGCAACGGGGGCCGGTACTCAGATCTGTCATCGGCCGTGTCCGAGGTACACGGCCGGTGACAGATCGTGCCGCTGCGTGGCTCTGCAACTGCGTGAACTGCGCATGTGCGGGAGGACGCCATATGGTGGCCTTCTGGAAAGGTAATGCACTTTTGCGGACGCCATTTGGCCATAGGCCGGGCGTCAAATGGTTAAACTCTAGAACGGACCATAAACGGATGTAAACAGAACATGACGAGAATAGTCCAAGGCAAGCCAAGGTCAGAATCCAGAATCCACAGAGCAAGGTCAGGAACAAACGGGGTCAGCAACAGGAGATCAGTCAGTACAAAGAGGAATCCAGGAACACAAATCACAGGAAGCTGAAGAACATCCGGCGATAATTACACAGCAGAGTCTCCTGTAACCACCTCCTGCCCACCATACAAGGTAATGACGGGCACAAGGCGTTTCTCTCGTTCTGGGAGGATGTCATATGACGTCCTGCAACTCTAACTGCGTGTGTGCGGCTCCGGGGCCGTGCAGCGCGGCGATCGGTGGTGCGCTGTGTCCCTCAGACACAGTGGATCACCGATCAACAGAGCCAAAGACGTCGGCTCGGTCATGTGATCAGCTGTGTCCAATCACAGCGATAGCATGTGTGACGATCTCGGCGTCAGACCCCTGACCTTCTCACCAAACTCGTGACCAAAGGACTAGCCAATCTAAAACCGCAATGTCACGTGCATAACAATGCCACGCCCAGATGGACCCTGCACACCAATTGTCCAGCTAATGGGACCACAATCGATGTACCTACAGCCTGGGAGCGATTTTTACTGGGTCAGGTTAATTACGCAATTAACCCTTCACCACTGCCACCACCTCCTTTTTGTATGGAAAAAGAGGAAACTCGGCAATATCAGCAATATACTAGGATGATTGGATAATCATCTGTATACCACCATCACCGCAGACAGGTTATACAGAGGGTTAAACACTCATAGTAGCGCTCTTCAGCGGCAGGAATTCGTAAGTTGTATTAAGGAACTACAGAAACAGTTCAACACTTTCAGAAAGTAAGATTTATTACTAAAAGGTCAAAAGGGTGCAATAAAAATATTTACAGGAAAAAGAGGGTGATTTGTGCTGGGGAGGAGATCTTGGTCTAAGAGGGGAAATTTAGGAGGAGAGTATTTGTGCTGGGGAGTGTTTTGGGGGGGACTTTTGCTAGGAGGGGTGATTTGGGGGGGGGGGGTAGGATTTGTGCTTGGGGGTGGGAGGGCAAGAATTTGTACTAGGTATGGGAAATTGCAGGGTGATTTGTGCTGGGAGATGGGTTTTGGGTTAAGAGGTGAGATTTATGGGGAGATAATTTTGTGCTGGGAAGTGATTGGGGGGGGGGCTTGTGTGCTAGGAGGGGTGACTTGGGGGATTGGATTTTGTGCTAGGAGTGGGGATTGGGGGGAAGGATTTGTGCTTGAGGCTGGTGAGAGGGCAAACATTTGTGTTGGTGGGGATTTGGAGGGTGATTTGTTCTGGGGAGGGGATCTTGTTCTAAGAGGGGAAATTTAGGAGGAGAGGATTTGTGCTGGGGAGTGTTTTGGGGGGGACTTTTGCTAAGAGGGTGATTTGGGGGAAGAGAATCTGTGTTTGGAGGGTGAGAGGGCAAATATTTATGCTAGGTGGGAGAATTAGGTGGGTGATTTGTGCTGGGAGAGGGGTTTTGGGTTAAGAGGTTCAATTAAGGAGAAGAGTATTTGTGCTGGGGAGTTTTTTGGGTGGACTTTTGCTAGGGGGGGTGATTTTGGGGGGGGGGGGATTTGTGCTTGGGAGGTGGGAGGGAAAGCATTTGTGCTAGGTGGTGGAATTTAGAGGGTGATTTGTGCTGGGAGAGGGGTTTTGGGTTAAGAGGGGAAATTTATGGGGAGAGAATTTGTGCTTGGAAGTGATTGGGGGGGGAGATTGTGCTAGGAGAGGTTATTTGGGGGGAAGAGGATTTTGTGCTAGGAGGGGGAATTGTGGTGAAGGATTTGTGCTTGAGGGTGGTGGGAGGGTAAACATTTTTGCTGAGAGGGGGATTTTGAGGGTGATTTGTGCTGGGGTGGGGGTCATGGTGTATGAAAGGAAATTTAGGAGAGGATTTGTGCTGGGGAGCGTTTTGGTGGACTTTTGATAAGATGGGTGATATAGGGAGAGAGGATTTGTGTTTGGGGGAGTGGGAGAGCAAACATCTGTGCTAGGAGGGGGATTTGGAGGGTGATCTGTGCTGGGAGAAGGGTTCGGGGTTAGGAGGGGAAATTTATGGGGAGAGGATTTGTGCTGGAAAGTGATAGGGGGGGCTTGTGTTAGGAGGGGCGATTTAGGTGGAGAGGATTTTGTCCAAGGAGGGGGAATTGGGGGAAGGATTTGTGCTTGAGGGTGGTAGGGTGGGCAAAGATTTGTGCTAGGTGGGGGAATTTGGAGGGTGATTTAGCTGGGACAGAAGTTTTGGGTTAAGAGGGGAAATTTAGGAGGAAAGGATTTGTGCTGGGGAGTGTTTTGGGTGGACTTTTGCTAGGAGGGGTGATTTGGGGGAAAGAGGATTTGTGCTTGGGGGGTGGGAGGGAAAGGATTTGTGCCAGGTGGGGGAACTTGGAGGGTGGTTTTGTCCTGGGAGGGGGGATTTTGGGTTAGGAGGGGAAATTTATGGGAGAGGATTTGTGCTGAAAAGTGATTTGGGGGGACTTGTGCTAGGAGGAGGGATTTTGGGGGAGAGGGGTCTATTCATGATGCGTACTCATCGGTGATTGGCCCTCCGGGTTCCTCATGTCCTCGTATGACCCCAACACATGGAAACAATGTTACATTTTTAGGAATTCGATTATTTTTACATCCAAACGTTATGTAGAACTTTTCCAGTGAAGGTTACAGGGACATCCGCTGTCATAACCATCCTCTGGTGACGCATGGCGCTGGGCAGGCACTATGAGAGTCTCTGTAATGGGCAATACGTGGAAGTGCTCCCCGTGGGATGCAGAATCCGAAGTGGTCGGGTTATATTCCGAGTAATCAGACGCACTCGAGACAAATTGATTTGCTTGAAGTCTAATATTGTAAACCTAGAAATAAAGAAAAGAGTTGTTTTGCCGGGAAACTGACGACAGCAGCATATCCTGTAAACAATACCGCGCAGAGATGTTTGTTCGGACTTTTTGCAACTTTTTGTTCAGATCTTGTAAGCCCGGGTTCACACCGCATCAGAATCGCACCCCGTTCATGCAAACCGCTGCGGGGGTGTATGTTAACCCCTTGACGCCGACGTCACACAAATATGCGGCCTCACAGAACTTTGTTTTTCTCCGTGGGGTCGCATATTTGCATACCTGACTTTCTGCAAGGAGTGTGCAGCACGGCGCGCTCCCAGCACAAAGACCGGAGTGACGCTGAGAGCTCCGGGTCCCGTTCTAACGATTGGGACCCGGGACGCCTGATCCCGGCCTTACTCTGGGCTTTTTTTTCGAAGGCCTCTTTTACAGGGACGTCCCGATTGGGTCCGCCTGCCCATTTTTCAGGTGCACCCTGTTCGGAACCTCCATTCTCCTTTATGAAGCAGAAGGTATAAACAGATATGTGTCCGTTTACACCCTCCAACATCCAATCCGCAAAAAAGGGATGGATGGGGATCCGATTCCCCGTCTGCCGGATCGAGTCGGATGGAAACGGACTGTCCATTTTCATCCGATCGCCCATAGAGGACAGTGGACTGCTGTCACCCGCTTGTTCAGTGGGGATCAGTGGAGAGATCCCCCTCTGAGCAAGCGGATCTATCCCATGTGAAAGGACCCTTAGAGTTTGACCCCTTTCACACGGGCATTTCGTTTTTTTCATCAGTTCAGACACGTTTTAAAAACAAAAAAAAAGGAACAGTTCACATTAGTTTACATCCGTTTTTCATCCGTTTACATCTGTTTTTCATCTGGTTACATCGTTTTTGGTCCATTCACAACCATTTACATCCGTTTTTCATTCATTCCGTTTTTTTTAATGGAAGAAAAAAAGACCCCTTTCACATGGGCGTTCCGTTTTTCCTTTGTCCGTTTACGGATGAGAAACCGACAGCCATGTATTTCTGTGGACTAGCGGATATAAACGCATGATCATCTATTAACATCTTTTTTTTTACCTTTTGTTAAACTCCGGAACGGACCAAAAACGGATGTAAACAGATCATGCCGAGAATAGTCCAAGGCAAGCTATGGTCAGAATCCACAGAGCAGGGTCAGGAACAAACTGGGTCAGCAACAGGAGATCAGTCGGTACAAAGAGGAATCCAGGAACACAAATCACAGGAAGCTGAAGAACATCCAGCGATAATTACACAGCAGAGTCTCCTTTAACCGCTTCCTGCCCACCATACAAGGTAATGACGGGCACAAGGCGGTTCTCTCGTTCTGGGAGGATGTCATATGATGTCCTGCAACTCTAACTGCGTGTGTGCGGCTCCGGGGCCGTGCAGCGCGGCGATCGGTGGTGCGCTGTGTTCCTCAGACACAGTGGATCACCGATCAACAGAAATAGCCAAAGACGTCGGCTCGGTCATGTGATCAGCTGTGTCCAATCACAGCGATCGCATGTGTGACGATCTCGGCGTCAGACCCCTGACCTTCTCACCAAACTCGTGACCAAAGGACTAGCCGATCTAAAACCGCAATGTCACGTGGATAACAATGCCACGCCCAGCTGGACCCTGCACACCAATTTTCCAGCTAATGGGACCACAATCGATGTACCTACAGCCTGGGAGCGATTTTTACTGGGTCAGGTTAATTACGCAATTAACCCTTCACACTGCCACCTCCTTTTTGTATGGAGAAAGAGGAAACTCGGCAATATCAGCAATACACTAGGATGATTGGATAATCATCTGTATACCACTATCACCGCAGACAGGTTATACAGAGGGTTAAACACTCATAGTAGCGCTCTTCAGCGGCAGGAATTTGTAAGTTGTATTAAGGAGCTACAGAAACAGTTTAACACTTTCAGAAAGTAAGATTTATTACTAAAAGGTCAAAAGGGTGCAATAAAAATATTTACAGGAAAAAGATGAACTATATATATATATATATATATATATATATATATACTGAGAACAATAGCACAGCAAAAAGGATAACAGGAAGAAGTTTAAAGGGTTAAAGTACTGGCCAATCAGCCTTGGGTTAAGCAGTTTGAAGTCTTATGAGCTCCAGGATGATTTTGATCTCCCTGTGCTAGTTGGATGTTAAGGCAGGGAGATCTTCTCTTCTCTCACACACAAAGCATAACAGCCTTTTTCTACCAAAATCAGCTGGTGTCTTCTTACAACAGAACCCAATTGCCTCATTTGGGCAGAGGGTTGTGTAAAGGCAGGGAGCTCGGGTTTTTTGAACTCGGCACACATACACCGATCGCATTCCTGAGGGAGGGGGGAAATAGGAGGAGGGAGACTGATTTGTTTTGGAGAGAGATACCAAAATGCAGAGGTTTGGAGCAAAATGGAGGACCGCGCCCATCTCTGTGTGCAGGATTGCTACAGCATGCAAATAGGGAAATGTCGGTTATCGGCATTTCTCTCCTCGCGAGCTGTCACGCTGACAGAGGAGAGCTGGTAATCAGCATTCCTCAGAGGGGACATCTATACTGATCATCAGGGCACTGATGATCAGTGTAGCCCCAGCAGTGCCACTTGTCAGTGTCCATCAGTGCCAGCTGCCAGTGCTCATCAATGCCACCTGCTAGTGCCCATCAGTGCCACATCAATGCCACATATCAGTGCCTACCAGTGCACATCAATGCCACATATCAGTACCCATCTGAGCTGCCTTTCAGTGCGACCTATCAGTGCTGCCTATCAGTGCTGCTTTTCAGTGCCCGTCAGTGTTGCCTATCAGTGCCACCTAACAGTGTCAGTCAGTGCCTCCTATCAGTGCCATATATAAGTGCTGCCTTTCAGTGCCCATCAGTGATGCCTGTCAATGCCCATCAGTGCCACCTACCAGTGCCTCCTCATCAGTGCCCATCACTGCCACCTATCAGTGGCCATCACTGCAGCCTATCAGTGCCCATCACTGCAGCTTCATTAGCGCACATCAATGAAGGAGAAAAATCACTTATTTAAAAAAAATTGAGTAACAAACTAAGAAAAACCTTTTTTTTTCACAATTTTCAGTTGTTTTTGGTTTGTTTAGCAAAAAATAAAAACACTGAGGTGATTAAATACCACCAAAAGAAAGCTCTATCTGTCTCAAAAAAATGATAAACATTTCATATTGGTAGAGTGTTGCATGACCGCACAATTGTCATTCAAAGTGTGACAGAGCTGAAAGCTGAAAATTGGCCTGGGCAGGAAGGGGGTAGAAGTGCCTGGTAGGCAGGAAGGGGGTAGAAGTGCCCTGTAGGTAGGAAGGGGGTAGAAGTGGCAGGAAGGGGTAGAAGTGCCCGGTAGGCAGGAAGGGGGTAGAAGTGCCCAGTAGGCAGGAAGGGGGTAGAAGTGCCCGGTGGGCAGGAAGGGGTAGCAGTGCCGGGTAGGCAGGAAGGGGGTAGAAGTGCCCTGTAGGCAGGAAGGGGGTAGAAGTGCCCGGTAGGCAGGAAGGGGGTAGAAGTGCCCTGTGGGTAGGAATGGGGTAGAAGTGCCCTGTAGGCAGGAAGGGGGTAGAAGTGCCCAGTAGGCAGGAATGGGGTAGAAGTGCCCTGTAGGCAGGAAGGGGGTAGAGGTGCCTGGTAGGCAGGAAGGGGGTAGAAGTGCCCTGTAGGTAGGAAGGGGTAGAAGTGGCAGGAAGGGGGTAGAAGTGCCCGGTAGGCAGGAAGGGGGTAGAAGTGCCCGATGGGCAGGAAGGGGGTAGAAGTGCCCGGTAGGCAGGAAGGAGGTAGAAGTGCCCGGTAGGCAGGAAGGGGGTAGAAGTGCCCTGTAGGCAGGAAGGGGGTAGAAGTACCCTGTAGGCAGGAAGGGGGTAGAAGTGCCCGGTGGGCAGGAAGGGGGTAGAAGTGCCCTGTAGGCAGGAAGGGGGTAGAAGTGTCCAGTGGGCAGAAGGGGGTAGAAGTGTCCAGTGGGCAGGAAGGGGGTAGAAGTGCCCGGTGGGCAGGAAGGGGGTAGAAGTGCCCGGTGGGCAGGAAGGAGGTAGAAGTGCCCTGTAGGCAGGAATGGGATAGAAGTGCCTGGTAGGCAGGAAGGGGGTAGAAGTGCCTGTAGGTAGGAAGGGGGTAGAAGTGGCAGGAAGGGGGTAGAAGTGCCCGGTAGGCAGGAAGGGGGTAGAAGTGCCCGGTAGGCAGGAAGGGGGTAGAAGTGCCCGGTGGGCAGGAAGGGGTAGAAGTGCCGGGTAGGCAGGAAGGAGGTAGAAGTGCCCGGTAGGCAGGAAGGGGGTAGAAGTGCCCGGTGGGCAGGAAGGGGTAGAAGTGCCGGGTAGGCAGGAAGGAGGTAGAAGTGCCCGGTAGGCAGGAAGGGGGTAGAAGTGCCCTGTAGGCAGGAAGGGGGTAGAAGTGCCCGGTAGGCAGGAAGGGGTAGAAGTTCCCAGTAGGCAGGAATGGGGTAGAAGTGCCCTGTAGGCAGGAAGGGGGTAGAAGTGCCCTGTAGGTAGGAAGGGGGTAGAAGTGGCAGGAAGGGGGTAGAAGTGCCCGGTAGGCAGGAAGGGGGTAGAAGTGCCCGGTGGGCAGAAAGGGGGTAGAAGTGCCCGGTAGGCAGGAAGGAGGTAGAAGTGCCCGGTAGGCAGGAAGGGGGTAGAAGTGCCCTATAGGCAGGAAGGGGGTAGAAGTACCCTGTAGGCAGGAAGGGGGTAGAAGTGCCCGGTGGGCAGGAAGGGGTAGCAGTGCCGGGTAGGCAGGAAGGGGGTAGAAGTGCCCTGTAGGCAGGAAGGGGGTAGAAGTGCCCGGTAGGCAGGAAGGGGGTAGAAGTGCCCTGTAGGCAGGAATGGGGTAGAAGTGCCCAGTAGGCAGGAATGGGGTAGAAGTGCCCTGTAGGCAGGAAGGGGGTAGAAGTGCCTGGTAGGCAGGAAGGGGGTAGAAGTGCCCTGTAGGTAGGAAGGGGTAGAAGTGGCAGGAAGGGGGTAGAAGTGCCCGGTAGGCAGGAAGGGGGTAGAAGTGCCCGGTGGGCAGGAAGGGGGTAGAAGTGCCCGGTAGGCAGGAAGGAGGTAGAAGTGCTCGGTAGGCAGGAAGGGGGTAGAAGTGCCCTGTAGGCAGGAAGGGGTAGAAGTACCCTGTAGGCAGGAAGGGGGTAGAAGTGCCCGGTGGGCAGGAAGGGGGTAGAAGTGCCCTGTAGGCAGGAAGGGGGTAGAAGTGTCCAGTGGGCAGGAAGGGGGTAGAAGTGCCCGGTGGGCAGGAAGGGGGTAGAAGTGCCCGGTGGGCAGGAAGGAGGTAGAAGTGCCCTGTAGGCAGGAATGGGGTAGAAGTGCCTGGTAGGCAGGAAGGGGGTAGAAGTGCCCTGTAGGTAGGAAGGGGGTAGAAGTGGCAGGAAGGGGGTAGAAGTGCCCGGTAGGCAGGAAGGGGGTAGAAGTGCCGGGTAGGCAGGAAGGAGGTAGAAGTGCCCGGTAGGCAGGAAGGGGGTAGAAGTGCCCGGTGGGCAGGAAGGGGTAGAAGTGCCGGGTAGGCAGGAAGGAGGTAGAAGTGCCCGGTAGGCAGGAAGGGGGTAGAAGTGCCCTGTAGGCAGGAAGGGGGTAGAAGTGCCCAGTAGGCAGGAAGGGGGTAGAAGTTCCCAGTAGGCAGGAATGGGGTAGAAGTGCCCTGT
>NW_028320718.1:187500-248615 GCF_062004578.1 Staurois parvus
TTCTCAGAAACAGTGCGACTACAACCAAATATTCATGAAGTCATTCAAAGGAAAGCAAAATCTTCAAACATTTCTCAGTTTATATAGTGAATGTTGGAGTTTGTAAAGAAGAATACAAACACGGCCATTTTTTTGAACCGTCTAATATTCACTTTTCTTCATTTTTTTTAGAGGAACAACATAAATTTGATGTATTTTTCTTCATGTTGTGATTTGGAATAGAATGTGTCGTGTTCCCAATGCATTTGTGTGGATGGAAATAAAAGCTATTAGAAGGATTTTCAGCTTTATTCACTTTTTTCAACACACTGCTATTATTTTGAACACAACTATACATACCTTGTTACGCAGGTCTTTTGACAGATCTTTTCTGCTCCCCATGGCTCAGTATCTAGCCTGCTCAGTGGATCCACGTAACAGCTAAAAAACTCATTGACTATTTATAAACAGACACTAATTGCAATTTACAAAGCTACAGATGTGTGGAATGAACATTTAAATTGCCATTGTACCCTGTGTGTCCCCCCTTGTGTGTCTGTACCAAGGCTGAACATTCCAGGGGAGGGAAATGTCTGATCTGGGCCATTTTGGTGATTTCTGTTATCATTAGGATTTCAAAAGGAGCCAAACAACTATGTGATAAATGGCTTCATATCATCACTATCCTTCAATAAAAGGCAGTTTTTTGGCATGAACAGTCATAATGTCAATATCAATGCCACCATTTCTGCCAGGGGAGGCAAACATCTGAGCACAACTGTAGGTAGTCAAAGGTGGGGTGGGCTTGTAAGGGACTGTGAATGAGCAAAATTAAAGTTTGGAATTTGAGATCTAAAAGTTAACAAAATAGGCCAACTGGGAACGCGTAAAACAACCGAAACATTTCATTGTACTAGTAATAGAATATAATTAGGTCTGAAAGCTCTTTGTTCATAAATCAAAGTATAAAAAAAAAATTTTTGGCAAGAAATGATCTCTGCATGTACTCTGTGGTCTACCAGCAGCCAAAGTTCAGGTTCTTAGTTGTAGTCGGAAGAAAGGGCAGTCCATGAACACTTGGAGCCTCAGGAATACATGGATCCCCTGCTACTGTGGAACATCAAGTCCTTGTACCGTATGTTCAGTAAACCAACATCAACCAGAGGAATCTGGAGATGACAACTGGACGGCCAACCCCTTCCTAGGTGGTCAGATGCTGAGGGCAACATCTCATTTTTGTCCTGTCTTCTTTTCATTTTCCTTCTTTATCAGATTTCATTTGCAACATCTTCAGAATAGACATTTTAGGCTTCAATCATTTTTTTTTGGCAGGCTAGAATGTGCTTATATTTCTGAGAAAACACGAAGGAAAGTGAATTCCCTGAAGCCAGTACGAGTCAGTATCAGATGATGACAATCGGAATGTTCCAGAGGAATGGAAGTGACGGCACTTACTGTCAGGTGAAAGCTGAAACTAATGGATAACCGTTCTTTATTTTACAAGTCTCCCATAGGAGATGACCATTCACTCCGATAATTCTCGGGGTGGGGGGTGGGGAGGGGAATTATCTATCTATACCCGTTCCAAAATATATCATATTATTTTCTATTTCTTTCTTGTCTGGTAACGAGAAGACCATTGTAGATAAAAGTAGCTTTACAGCTGCAGGAAAAGTTTGAGCACAAGACTCTTTTATAATTAATGAATATTCCAGTCCTTAATGTAGCACACAGTCCAGTGGTTCCAATAGAACACCTTCATTTTCACTTTATGATAATAAGTTAACAACAGAGGTGGGAATCTCTGAATTCAGTTTCACACTGTGAAAATCAAACTCTTCCTGCCCCCAACCCAACACACATACATTGTTTTTCCCCTGTATCCCCTTGCACGCACGTTCATTCCCCTGTATCCCTCCATCTCCGGCACATACACATTGGTCTTTCCCCTGTATCCCTCCTCCAGCACACACACATTGGTCTTTCCCCTGTATCCCCCTCTGGGATACACATTGGTCTTTCCCTTGTATCCCTCCTCCTCCAGCACACACACATTGGTCTTTCCCCTGTATCCCCCCTCCGGGATACACATTGGTCTTTCCCCTGTATTCCTCCTCCTTCAGCACATACACATTGGTCTTTCCCCTGTATCCTACTCTGGGAGACGTACATTGTTCTTTCCCCTGTATCCCTTCTACGCCAACACACACACGTTGGTCTTTCCCATGTATCCCTTCCCTGGGACATACACATTGGTCTTTCACCTGTGTCCCTCCTCCAGCACACATATTGGTCTTTCCCCTGTATATCTCCTCCGGTACACACCTATTGGTCTTTCCCCTGTATCCTCCCTCCGATACACACATTGGTCCTCCCCCTTGTATACCTCCTCTGGTACACACCAATTGGTCTACCCCCTGTATACCTCCTCTGGTACACACCAATTGGTCTATCCCCTGTATCACCCCCTCTGGCACACACACGTTGGTCTTTCCTATGTATCCCTCCCCTAGGGGACACACATTGGTCTTTCCCCTGTATTCTCCCTCCGGCACACACATTGGCCTTTCCCCTGTATCCTTCCTCCGGGACACACATAGGTCTTTCCCCTGTATCCTTCCTCCAGCATAAACATTGGTCTTTCCCCTGTATCCCCCCTCCGGGACACACATTGGTCTTTCCCCTTAATAACTCCTCTGGCACATACCTATCGGTCTTTCCCCTGTATCCCCCCTCCGGCACACACACATTGGTCTTTCCCCTGTATACCTCCTCCGGGACACACACATTGGTCTTTCCCTTGTATCCTCCCTCCGACACACACATTGGTTTTTTCCCCTGTATACCTCCTCTGGTACACACACATCGTTCTTTCCCCTGTATCCCCCCTCCGGGACACACACATTGGTCTTTCCCTTGTATACCTCCTCCGGGACACACACATTGGTCTTTCCCTTGTATCCTCCCTCCGACACACACATTGGTTTTTCCCCTGTATACCTCCTCTGGTACACACACATCGTTCTTTCCCCTGTATCCCCCCTCCGGCACACACACATTGGTCTTTCCCCTGTATGACTTATTCTGCCTATGAGCATTGATCTCTCAGGTGACAGTACCCAGCGCATGTGCATTTAACCCTCAGCAGCTAGTCTCCAGCATATGTGTAATAGCCCATCCATGCCTGCGTAGGTTCCCTTGCCATCAGAACATTAAAGTGGAACTAGATTCTCTCATACAACACTATTTACATCCTTCTGCTGCTAGCATTAAGTAAATAGATAAGAGGGTTTATTATGTTTACTTGTCCTAATTTATTTTTTTACATTTCTTCAGTTACTTCCTGGTTTCTGGCCTAGGCCGAAATTATGTCATAAAACCCAGGAGTCTTTTTCAAAGTGATTTCTGGATGGGGACTTTCCTTTGAATATTAACAATGAATTAAATATGGTTTTCAGTCTCTGGTGCTCAGATGTAGTTTAGTCCCACTTTTTCTACATTCTTTTTGCCATCTATGCAGCATGCTATCTCTGAGACAGGACTGTTACTGATGTCTCTGGGTCTCAGACTAGCGACTAGGAACCAATCAGCATGGTTCAGGCCAGGATTGGCCATAGGGCACACTGGGCCCCCTTCTCCTCTCCCTCCTGCAGGCATTCAGTGGCGGCAGGAGAGAAATTCACAGACTGGCTCCTCTATGTGCTGCCTGGCCACCCCTCTTATCCATCTCCTGTTGCCCTGGGTTCCTGCATACCCCCCCGTGGCAGCCCCCCTCATTCGCCACAGCGCTGCCGGGTTCCCCCCCCCTTTACAGGGGATCTATCAGGATAGACTGTCTCCTGGGCCTCTGAGCGAAGAGAGTCTCTCTCCCACAGCCCAGAGCCAGTGCTGACAGTTCCCCCACCACTACAGATGGGAGAGGAGAGTGAAAGCTGGTTCTGCCCCTCCTCCATTGTCTGCCCTGCCCACACTCCCCGCCAGCCTGGAGTCTTCTTTCTTTCTTGCTTTCTTTCTCTCTCTCTCTTTCCCTGGGCTTGAGGCTGCTCAGTCTAAAATGCCCCGGCCTATTTTTTGTCCCAGTTGGGGCGTGGCGTGTTTTCCAATCATGTGATTACTATGACACGATGGTCCCATGAGGTTTGGTCGTGACGGGACCTCCTAAAGAAGAGGAGAGCACAGGAACGACCTCACCAGTTTGTTGCTGCCCCTTCACTGTCCAATTACAGGCTGGGGGCAGGACCATGACCAAGCGGTATTGCCTAACTCTAGTGTAGAGAAGTAAGGTCTGAGACCCGGAAGTGCTGTCTGGTTGGTGCTGTGATCAGGGCCATGAAGAAGGGGGTGCTACCGGTCCTCCTGTAAGGGGCCTAAGCCAGCAGGGGGGCCCAAGCAGCTCTGTAAATCGGATGTGGGCAGGGAGGATGATCAGCACAGTTGGAGTGCAATTACTGAAACCGATCCCCTGTATGGCTCTCTGCTGCTGCAGCAGCTGAAAGCCGGCTGCATCTCCTCTCCCACTAACATCTAGCTGCTGCAGAAAGAGCTGTACAAGGGATAGGTTCCAGTAATTGCCCCCCCCCCCCCACACTGCCCTTCCTGTGCACCATACGTTTCATCCTGCTGCCTAGGCCCCACTGTGTCCCCCCCTACCCCCGCAGTAATGCCGGCTTCCCTCCTCTCCTTCCCAGCGGTAGCTGCAAGCACACAATAGGATCCTTCAGGGTGGAGCGTAGAGGAAGGGAATGGTAAATAGGTCACATTTACCTGCCCGTTCCTTACCTGAACGAACACAATGAGTGACCGTTCCTGATTACTCAATGTGTTCATTCATAACTGAAGCATAGTAAACTGTGTTTATTTTGGGGGGAGCCGTATGGGGCCCCGTGGTTTCTAACAGCAGCCCTGGCTGTGATCGCAATACTGGCCGAATAGGATCCCCAATTATTTCACGAGCGCAACTCTTCACATCTAGATCTCTCAGTTGTGTATTCGTTCAGCTCATCCCAAACACACAAATAGGTTAAATAATCTCCAAATCATAACTAGGAGCAAATCCTCCCATGTAGCTGAAACCGATCAGGCCGTCCCCATGCTTCTATGCTGGGAGTGCTGGAAACATTCCGCTCCAACAGCTGGATCACATATGCTTTTACTTAGGTGACATTGATTTTCTTTTTTTTTTTCCTCCTAAAAGGTCAAACTCTGTCCAGCAATGGAAAATATGATTATTGCGGTGACTAGAAGAGAATATTCCATTAATACGGCCCCCTGTTCTCGGCTGACGCTTCCCTGGTGAAGATAAGCCGCTGATGGGTAGAGGCGACCGGCTCTGGGTAGAGAAGTTAAAGGGCGACGCCAACTTCCTGACAACTATAGTAACCGAGGACAGCGGAGGGCTTGGATCTCTAAAAACGTTTTTATTATCTACTTTGTTATCCCGGGTATGCTCACTGTATGAGGGCCCATGTACACGGGACACGTCTGAACGATGGAAACGCACTGCTGGAAAATGTAGGTTAAAAAAAAGTCTGTTTAGCCGCGTTTGCATAACGCGTTTATGTGCGTTTGTGTTTAGAAACATTTTTTAAAGATAAGCACAGGAGAACCTCCCAAATGCCCTGAAAGTGGTAAATGATTAACCACTTCTTGTCCAGACACTCCCCCCCCCCTTCCAGTCCGCACACCTTCACCCCCTTCCAGTCCGGACACCTTCCCCCCCTTCCAGTCCGGACACCTTCCCCCCCTTCCAGTCCGGACACCTTCCCCCCCTTCCAGTCCGGACACTTTCCCCCCCTTCCAGTCCGGACACTTTCCCCCCCTTCCAGTCCGGACACTTTCCCCCCCTTCCAGTCCGGACACTTTTCCCCCCTTCCAGTCCGGACACTTTTCCCCCCTTCCAGTCCGGACACTTTTCCCCCCTTCCAGTCCGGACACTTTTCCCCCCTTCCAGTCCGGACACTTTCCCCCCCTTCCAGTCCGGACACTTTCCCCCCCTTCCAGTCCGGACACTTTCACCCCCTTCCTGTCCGGACACTTTCACCCCCTTCCTGTCCGGACACCTTCACCCCCTTCCAGTCCGGACACCTTCACCCCCTTCCAGTCCGGACACCTTCACCCCCTTCCAGTCCGGACACCTTCACCCCCTTCCAGTCCGGACACCTTCCCCCCCTTCCAGTCCGGACACTTTCCCCCCCTTCCAGTCCGGACACTTTTCCCCCCTTCCAGTCCGGACACTTTCACCCCCTTCCTGTCCGGACACTTTCACCCCCTTCCAGTCCGGACACTTTCACCCCCTTCCTGTCCGGACACTTTCACCCCCTTCCAGTCCGGACACCTTCACCCCCTTCCAGTCCGGACACCTTCCCCCCCCTTCCAGTCCGGACACTTTCCCCCCCTTCCAGTCCGGACACTTTCCCCCCCTTCCAGTCCGGACACTTTCCCCCCCTTCCAGTCCGGACACTTTCCCCCCCTTCCAGTCCGGACACTTTCCCCCCTTCCAGTCCGGACACTTTCCCCCCCTTCCAGTCCGGACACTTTCCCCCCCTTCCAGTCCGGACACTTTCCCCCCCTTCCAGTCCGGACACTTTCCCCCCCTTCCAGTCCGGACACTCCCCCCCCTTCCAACCCAGGGCAATTTTCAGCTTTCAGCGCTATCACACTTTGAATGACAATTGCGCAGTCATGCAACACTGTACCCATATGAATTTTTTACCATTTTTTTGAGACAGATAAAGCTTTATTTTGGTGGTATTTATTCACCGCTGGGATTTTTATTTTTTTTGCTATGTAAACAAAAAAGTCCAAAAATTTTGAAAAAAAGTGTTTTGCTGATAAATTTTGCAAATTTTGCAAATTTATAAATATTTCATCATAAATCTTGCCCAAAATTTATACCGTTATCTTTTTAGTAAAAAAAAAAAAAGCCAGATTAGTTTATAACCAAAAATTATAATTTTTAAACATTTTTTTAATATTATTTATGTTTGTTTTTTTTTTTACATACTGTCACCCTAGCAGTAGTGTGTCACCATGGTGACACTGTACTACTTGTGGGGGGTGATGAAGATTTTTTTTTTTTTTTACACTGATTGCTTTTACACCCATAAAGGCTGTAAAATCAATAATTTCTCTTTCTCTCTGTCTGCATTCTTGCAGCCATTGAGAACTACTGAGTGAGCTGTGATTGGTCACAGCTTGTCACATGGTACGAGGCTGTTGTGAATAGCCCTGTACCATGTGACCTCTGTGATCATTCACAGATTTCACACGTAGTAAGCAATGATGTCACAAGTGACATCTTGCTTACTACTTTGCATGTGATCACTGATTGGCCAATCAGTGATCACATAATCGGGACCTTGCACAGAGGTCCTGTCTGACGATCGGTGTTTCACTGTGTCCGGAGGACACAGCGGGCACCGGATCGCGGTGCTGCGTGCTCCCAAGCAGGGTGTGGAGAGGCCGTTTATAAACGGCCACCCAACCCTGCAGTGCCACCGTCCAGCCATTTATATACAACGGCAGGATTGGAGGTGGTTAACTATTTCAGACTGTTTCAGAGAAATACAGAGAGTAGAAGCAGAGACAGCAGTATGTGTTGAGATTAGCTGAGGTGTGAGTTGCTCATTAACCCCTTCACACCTAAAGCTAAAACAAATCTTAATGCCTAAGCACAATTTCGCAACATTGACATGTGTTAGTAAAACCGTCCGTATCATCACAAGTACTTTGTACATCCAGGTGAATTATACCGCGTTTTTTTCAGGACAAATTGGGCTTTCATTTGGTGGTGAATGGTAATGGATATCTCCTGATTTTGTTTTTATTATCAAAGGAAAACTGGCCCAAAATAGTAAAAAAAAATAAATAAATTTTTTTAATTTAGCTGTGTATTTCTTGTTACAACCATAACCGACCACCAAAGAACAACCCAAAATAAATTTTCCAGCTCTTCACAATAGCAGCGATACCATATATGTGGATGTTATTTGTTGGGGGTTTTTTTTTTTACCTAAAAACACACTGACACCAATTTTTTTTTAAATCCTGATCTTTGACCCCGACCTTTTGACCTTTGACCCTGACCTTGACCCAAACACTTACTCTGGCACTGAACTAGATCAAACCTTGATCTAAGTATTTTTTCTTTATTTTACATTTTATTTTTTAATATTTATTTTATTTTTACAAAAAAATGTTTTTCCCCTCTACGCCAGGAGTTAGAGAGATACAATGTATCTCTCTCCTCCATTCATGGAGAGAAAAAAACCCCAAGGGGGCCGGGCTGTACAGTGACTGATCACTGTGATTGCCAATCAGAGGCTATCACAGTGATCATGTGACCCGGAATCGGAAGTCCCGGATCCCAATTGTTAGAAAGAGACCCGGAGCTCTCAGTGACACCCTGGTCTTTGTGCTGGGAGCACGCTCTGCGGTGCACTCACTGGTACAAAGACAGGTACGCAAATGCGTGGCCTATCAGAAAAAAGGCCAGTTCTGTGAGGCCAAATATTTGTGTGACGTCGGCGTCAAGGTGTTAACATTTCTTCTGTTTCCAAGGGTGGGAAAGGTGTCTGGTGGATTCATTATGGTCACCTGGCAGGGGGTCTTCATGAGGAATTTGAGGTGTGAATTGGTCATTAATATATATTTTGTTTCCAAGGATGGGAGAGGTCTGAGGTGTGAATGGTCATTAATATATATTTTGTTTCCAAGGGTGGGAGAGGTCGGAGGTGTGAATTGGTCATTAATATATATTTTGTTTCCAAGGGTGGGAGAGGTCGGAGGTGTGAATTGGTCATTAATATATCTTTTGTTTCCAAGGGTGGGAGAGGTCTGAGGTGTGAATTGGTCAGTAATATATATTTTGTTTCCAAGGATGGGAGAGGTCTGAGTTGTGAATTGGTCATTAATATATATTTTGTTTCCAAGGATTGGAGAGGTCTGAGGTGTGAATTGGTCATTAATATATCTTTTGTTTCCAAGGGTGGGGAGGTCTGAGGTGTGAATGATCATTAATATATATTTTGTTTCCAAGGGTGGGAGAGGTCTGAGGTGTGAATTGGTCATTAATATATCTTTTGTTTCCAAGGGTGGGAGAGGTCTGAGGTGTGAATTGGTCAGTAATATATATTTTGTTTCCAAGGATTGGAGAGGTCTGAGGTGTGAATTGGTCAATAATATATCTTTTGTTTCCAAGGGTGGGGAGGTCTGAGGTGTGAATGTTCATTAATATATATTTTGTTTCCAAGGGTGGGAGAGGTCTGAGGTGTGAATGGTCATTAATATATCTTTTGTTTCCAAGGGTGGGAGAGGTCTGAAGTGTGAATTGGTTAATAATATATCTTTTGTTTCCAAAAATGGGAGAGGTCTGAGATGTGAATTGGTCATTAATATATCTTTTGTTTCCAAGGATGGGAGAGGTCTGACATGTGAATGGTCATTAATATATCTTTTGTTTCCAAGGGTGGGAGAGGTCTGAGGTGTGATTTGATCATTACAATGTGTGACAAGCTTGGTAGGAACATCCTGTGTTCAGTGTTTTGTCCATCTGAGTACCTTGAAAATGCTTTGCATGCATTTTTCATGATGAAAAAAGGTTCTGGACAGCATCGGGAACTGAGAGAGTTAAAAAAAAAAAAGTTAATATGCCCTTGAAAGCCCTCTTGCTACTCAATGTGAAACCTTAAGGGTTATTCCTTCGCATAGTGTAAAAAAGGCCGCTTGAGCCTGTCTTCTCTGATCCTCCTCTTTCTTCTACTGTCCCCAATCTATCTGCTGATAGTACAGAGCCCTAGGAGACACTCTGCACATGCTCAGTTTAGTGTATAAGGCTAGAAAGTTTTTTTTTCCATTAAAGAGGGTGCATGTGATCAGCACAGGGCCAATCAGCACTGTCCAGACAGAGGGTAGGGGTCATGCAGCCTCATAGGACAGTCAGAGAAGAATGAAAACTCCTCCTACATGCTTAACCAGCGCTGTGCTGGACACTGATAGAAGTCACAAGACTGCTATATACTGCTGATGAGAAAAGGTATTTAGCAGCTTATATTTACTAAAATAATTGTATTTCCATGTTGTGTGTACTGTGGGAGATCAGATATAGTGAACGCCGGGTCCGGGGAGACCGGATATAGTGAACGCGGGGTCCGGGGAGAGCGGATATAGTGAACGCGGGGTCCGGGGAGAGCGGATATAGTGAACGCGGGGTCCGGGGAGAGCGGATATAGTGAACGCGGGGTCCGGGGAGAGCGGATATAGTGAACGCGGGGTCCGGGGAGAGCGGATATAGTGAACGCGGGGTCCGGGGAGAGCGGATATAGTGAACGCGGGGTCTAGGGAGAGCGGATATAGTGAATGCGGGGTCCGAGGAGAGCGGATATAGTGAATGCGGGGTCCGGGGAGAGCGGATATAGTGAATGCGGGGTCTGGGGAGAGCGGATATAGTGAATGCGGGGTCCGGGGAGAGCGGATATAGTGAATGCGGGGTCCGGGGAGAGCGGATATAGTGAATGCGGGGTCCGGGGAGAGCGGATTTAGTGAATGCGGGGTGCGGGGAGAGCGGATATAGTGAATGCGGGGTCCATGGAGAGCGGATGTAGTGAATGCGGGGTCCGGGGAGAGCGGATATAATGAATGCGGGGTCCGGGGAGAGCGGATACAGTGAATGCGGGGTCCGGGGAGAGCGGATATAGTGAATGCGGGGTCCGGGGAGAGCGGATATAGTGAATGCGGGGTGCGGGGAGAGCGGATATAGTGAATGCGGGGTGCGGGGAGAGCGGATATAGTGAATGCGGGGTCCGGGGAGAGCGGATATAGTGAATGCGGGGTCCGGGGAGAGCGGATATAGTGAATGCGGGGTCCGGGGTTTAGTAACAATTTAAATTAGAATGTGTTTTCGGCTTTGGATACAACGTAATCCTTTGTGTCTATGACCCGTGGATCAGATCTTGTTCTAGATAGCTGCGGCAGATCTGCAGGAGAGTCGTTCTCGGTGTTTCCGATGTACACTTAGTCACAACGTATCCAGAAGTAATTATCTAACCGATTACAGCGTGCACCATGGAGCGCTATATGTATTATTTACCCCAAACAAAATGAACAATAATTGTTTTCAGCAGCATCCTTGGCCTTGACGCTTTTACAATTAATAAAAAAAAAATCCTGTATTAAAAAAATACAATTAAAAAAACCCTGAAAGATCATAAATAATGGAGCGCGCCGGGATCTCTCTAATGGAATGCAGTTTGTATCAGGGAGTTATATTGTATATGAGGAGCACGTTCTATATTTAAACCCGCAAATTTATGCCATTTTGAAAAGTGCCTTTTTTTTTTTTTTAAATGACTGTCTGGAGCTGTGTAATTAAAGCGGAGTTACGGCGTGATAATGAAGGGTTTCTATGGCAACCGATTTTTATTTGCACCATAAAGAGCCGCAAGGCCCCACTTGTAGGTGCTCATGTGAAAATAGAATTATGTCATTAGATCAACAAAAAAAAAAAAAAAAAACAAAAGTCCATATATAGGTTTTTTTTTTGACAGAGGCGCACGAATTCCTGCGCTTTCAAAGGCATTCATTCCCTCTACGCATCTAATGGGCTCCATGGAAGCTTTTTACAGATTCTATCAGAAGAGATGTATTTAAAAGAGAAGACGTCACATTACAGATACTACAGATGCAGCAGAAAATGAAATCGCTGGAGAATCCTAATTGACAAAGTGTAAACAAAAACATCATCCTTGGATTCCACAGGCAAAGCTATAACAGTCGCCAAGGGCACAGCAACACAGTGTGCAAGGACTGTTGTACTGAGGCCTCTCACCTGGCCACCTGCCTACGGGAGGCCCCCCGACCCGGCCCCCTGCCTACGGGAGGCCCCCCGACCCGGCCCCCTGCCTACGGGAGGCCCCCCGGCCCGGCCCCCTGCCTACGGGAGGCCCCCCGACCTGTGCATCCCCTCACTCCCATTTACTTCTCTATCCCCAAAGTATAATGCACCCTAACCTGTGTACTCCCTCACTCCCATTTACTCTCCATCCCCAAAGTATAATGCACCATACTCTGTGCACCCCCTCGCTCCCATTTTCTTCCCATCCCCAAAGTATACTGAACCCTGCCCTGTGCACTCCCTCACACCCATTTACTTCCCTATCCCCAAAGTATAATGCACCCTACCCTGTGCACTCCCTCACACCCATTTACTTCCCTATCACCAAAGTATAATGCACCCTACCCTGTGTACTCTCTCATTCCCATTTACTTCCCTATCCCCAAAGTATAATGCACCCTACCCTGTGCACTCCCTCACACCCATTTACTTCCCTATCCCCAAAGTATAATGCACCCTATACTGTGTACTCTCTCATTCCCATTTACTTCCCATCCCCAAAGTATAATTCATCCTGCCCTGTATACCCATTTACTTCCCCATTCCCACTTTCAAGCCACCTCCACATCCCCGAAAAGTATACCCCACACTCCCATCTAATTTTTTAAAATCTACTCCCTCCCCCCTCATCACACATTCCTACTCTGCTGAGTCAGTGCTACTGAAGATTTTAGTCCATTAAAATATGTCTAAAACTAAAAATTCAGATGGCTCAAAATATGAGTCAAACTAAAATGGCATTTTAGTCAAAAGACTATGACTAAAACTAAATCGAAATTTGACATCAAAATTGCCAACCACATGTCTATGGGAAGCCCCAGCCCGACCACAGGTCTATGGGAGGCCTCTGACCCAACCACATTGTGATGGGAGTCACTTTGGGTGAGGGGCCCATGGAACCCTGCTCACTTTGGAGAGGTGGGGAGACCCCCATATCCCTCTTATGTGTAAGTCACCCTGTGCCTGTTAGGGGTACAGGGTGATCTGTCCTAATATTGGGGTGGGGGGTTGTTGATTGTTTAATGCCATGTGGTTGCATCCCATTGTTCTATTGTGTGTCCTGCTTGGAAGCAAACTATTATGGGATGTATGTGTTTATGTGTATTGGCTTGGTGGGGGGGAGGGGTGTCTACAGCAGCCCTCCCTCTAGATGGGACTGTCTGCTGGTGTGTCTCTTGTTACTAAATGTAGATTGCCCCGCCCTGTGACATTATGCAGGGGGGGGAGGTTGTTCCCTTGAATGTATATATCTTGTATCTGTGTTAAAATAAACTAGTCTACTTCAAGATTGGTGTCGTCTAGTCTTGTATGGTCTGCTGTGGTGTCTGTGGTCGGTGTTCGGACAGGGAAGCGGTATCCTACCGGAAGTACCCAAGCGCAGACTGGGTCGGTTCCGGTACACACGTCTATGGAAGACTCCTCGCCCAACTCGACACCTGTTGTCAGGGGTTGGGGACGACCGCTCATCATACAGGTCCTAAACCCTAAACAGTATAGACGGCCAGCACAACAAAGATAACAGATCTGAATCTTGACGGAGATCTCAGCTGTAATAACAACATAGCTTGTTGAACGGAAGGCGTACAACCTTCTTGTTGCATGGTGTCTCCATTGCTTGTGCACCCTTGTTAAAGTATTTAAGGTGAAGGTGTGGGGTGGATTTATATTTGGGTTGCAAACCTTGTCCCAATTGCTACAATTTCCTCTGATAATTCATCACTGGCTGCTTGCTGCTCCTGGTCTCTCTGATACGGCGCTGTGTTACTTTAACTGACAATTGTGCGGTCATGCAATGCTGCACCCACAAATGGAGCTTTCTTTCGGCGGTATTTGATCACCTCTGCGGTTTTTATTTTTTGCACTATAAACAAAAAAGACCATTTTGAAAAATAACCCCCAATATTTTTGACATTTTGCTATAAAACATGTCCAGTAAAAAAATTTTAAAAATCTAATTTCGTCATATTTAAGCCAAAATGTATTCTGCTCCATGTCACAACTAAAAAATTCAGAATACGTGTAAAATAATTGGTTTACGTGAAAGTTACAGTGTCTACAAATGGAGATAGATATATACTGGAATTTTTTTTATACTAGTAATGGCGGCGATCAGTGACTTATAGTGGGACTGTGACGGGCATTCTCACGCAATTTTCACATAAAAACAAGAAAAAATGAAGGTTTTGTGCATTTTGAGGACTTTTGGTTCTCTTATTGAAGTCTTCTGGGGCCAAAAAATGTGTAATCGTGCCCCAGAGAGGCTCCTGTACATGTTATGAGCATTGAGTGACAGTTCCTCATTCAGACACACTCCCTCTTAGATTGTAAGCTCCCAGGATCAGGGCCCTCCTATCCCTCTTGTATTGAACTCTATTGTTGCTGTATTGTCTCCCGTTATATTTTAAAGTGCTGAGCAAACTGTTGGCGCCATAAATCCTGTATAATAATAATAATAATAATAATAATAATAATATAAATCCTGTATAATAATAATAATAATATAAATCCTGTATAATAATAATATAAATCCTGTATAATAATAATATAAATTCTGTATTATAATAATAATAATATAAATCCTGTATAATAATAATATAAATCCTGTATTATAATAATAATAATAATATAAATCCTGTATAATAATAATATAAATTCTGTATTATTATAATAATAATATAAATTCTGTATAATAATATAAATTCTGTATAATAATAATAATAATATAAATTCTGTATAATAATAATATTAATATAAATCCTGTATAATAATAATATAAATTCTGTATAATAATAATAATATAAATCCTGTATAATAATAATATAAATCCTGTAATATAATAATAATAATATAAATCCTGTATAATAATAATATAAATTCTGTATAATAATAATATTAATATAAATCCTGTATAATAATAATATAAATTCTGTATAATAATATAAATTCTGTATAATAATAATAATAATATAAATTCTGTATAATAATAATATTAATATAAATCCTGTATAATAATAATATAAATTCTGTATAATAATAATAATAATAATATAAATCCTGTATAATAATAATATAAATCCTGTAATATAATAATATTAATATAAATCCTGTATAATAATAATATAAATCCTGTAATATAATAATATTAATATAAATCCTGTATAATAATAATAATAATATAAATCCTGTATAATAATAATAATAATAATATAAATCCTGTATAATAATAATAATAATCTCCATCTGTCCAGAGTAGACCTCAAACACTTATAGAGATCACTGCAGGACCCCGCAGACTGCTTGCCCTGAGGATGATGGGATCATGCAAGCCCATATGGCTGCCCTTACAACTCAAGGCTGCTTGCAAACATCTTTTGAAGAGAAGACACCGCATGCACACATTTTTTTCCAGGGTTGTCTTGAGTCCACATTGGTAGCATCTGGACTTGAGCTAGGGCACATTGTTGAATTCAGGCCTTGGTAGGAACGCCATCACCCCTCAGAGCTGGACATTGGGAAACCTTCAGAATCTTCTGCCTGGATTTCCATTTTTTTTACCCCCAATTTACAGTTTTGTGTTCACAAGACATGGATGAGCGTTTGAAGATTTGTATGGAACAGTGGGATTCATGAATTGCAGTGAGACAAAAACACTCGGGATAGACATGCTTTTATGTGTTCAGCAATCTCATCTTTTCTTGCAGATAATAATATGCACTAATGAGTTTCACATCAACATCTCAATGCCTTGCCAAGGAAGCCAACAGCTTGATGAAGAATTAAAGGAAAGCCGCGGATAAATATGAAAAATGATGAAATTGACATTAGAAGACTCCAGCTATTTCCTAAGTGACTTCTATGTTCAGCTTTCATCCAACTGCAAAAGATTAACCCTTTTGTGCCCTGAGGCCAATGACGTCCATGTCACATTTAACAGCTTCAGTATTTGGGTAACATGACAATATTTCGCTAATTCGTCTACCAAATTATTTTTATTAATAGTAATAAAATAAACTATTATTATGTTAACCACTTCAAGTTTGGAAACTTTCCCCCCCTTCCTGGTCCGGACACTTTCCCCCCCCCCTTCCTGGTCCGGACACTTCCCCCCCCCCCCCCTTCCTGGTCCGGACACTTCCCCCCCCCCCCCCTTCCTGGTCCGGACACTTTCCCCCCCCCCTTCCTGGTCCGGACACTTTCCCCCCCCCTTCCTGGTCCGGACACTTTCCCCCCCCCCCTTCCTGGTCCGGACACTTTCCCCCCCCCCTTCCTGGTCCGGACACTTCCCCCCCCCCCTTCCTGGTCCAGACACTTCCCCCCCCCCCCCCCTTCCTGGTCCGGACACTTTCCCCCCCCCCTTCCTGGTCCGGACACTTTCCCCCCCCCCTTCCTGGTCCGGACACTTTCCCCCCCCCCTTCCTGGTCCGGACACTTTCCCCCCCCCCTTCCTGGTCCGGACACTTTCCCCCCCCCCCCCTTCCTGGTCCGGACACTTTCCCCCCCCCCCCTTCCTGGTCCGGACACTTTCCCCCCCCCCCTTCCTGGTCCGGACACTTTCCCCCCCCCCCTTCCTGGTCCGGACACTTTCCCCCCCCCCCCCCTTCCTGGTCCGGACACTTTCCCCCCCCCCCCCCCTTCCTGGTCCGGACACTTTCCCCCCCCCCCTTCCTGGTCCGGACACTTTCCCCCCCCCCCTTCCTGGTCCGGACACTTTCCCCCCCCCCCTTCCTGGTCCGGACACTTTCCCCCCCCCCCTTCCTGGTCCGGACACTTTCCCCCCCCCTTCCTGGTCCGGACACTTTTCCCCCCCCCCTTCCTGGTCCGGACACTTTTCCCCCCCCCCCTTCCTGGTCCGGACACTTTCCCCCCCCCCTTCCTGGTCCGGACACTTTCCCCCCCCCTTCCTGGTCCGGACACTTCCCCCCCCCCCTTCCTGGTCCGGACACTTTCCCCCCCCTTCCTGGTCCGGACACTTTCCCCCCCCCTTCCTGGTCCGGACACTTTCCCCCCCCTTCCTGGTCCGGACACTTTCCCCCCCCTTCCGGTCCGGACACTTTTCCCCCCCTTCCGGTCCGGACACTTTTCCCCCCCTTCCGGTCCGGACACTTTTCCCCCCTTCCGGTCCGGACACTTTTCCCCCCTTCCGGTCCGGACACTTTTCCCCCCTTCCTTTTCAGGCCAATTTTCAGCTTTCAGTGCTATCACACTTTGAATGACAATTGCGCGGTCATGCAACACTGCACCCATATGAATTTTTTAGAATTTTTTTTGAGACAGATAAAACTTTATTTTGGCGGTATTTATTCACCGCTGGGATTTTTATATTTTTTTTGCTATGTAAATGAAAAGTCCACAAATTTTGAAAAAAAAGTGTTTTTCTTATAAAATTTTGCAAATAAAAAATATTTCATCATAAATCTTGGCCAAAATGTATTCAGTTATCTTTTTAGTAAAAAAAAAAAAAAAAAATATAACCCAAATTAGTTTATAACCAAAAATTATAATAATTTTAAAACATTATTTTATTTATGTTTTTTTTTTTTACATACGGTCACCCTAGCAGTACAGTGTCACCATGGTGATACTGTACTACTTGTGGGGGGTGATGAAGAGAAAGGCTGTAAAAGCAATCATTTCTCCTTCTCTCTGGCTGCATTCCTGATCTGGGATTGGTCGCAGCTTGCCACATGGTACAAGGCTGTTGTGAATAGCCCTGTACCATGTGATCTCTGTGATCATTCACAGATTTCACACATAGTAAGCAATGATGTCAGAAGTGACATCTTCTGGATAATGTATCCTTCATCTAGAAGATTCTCCTAGCTCTGCAACTCAATAGCTGATTATCTGTAGACGTCTCTTCTCTGAATCCATTCGAAGTCCAGAATTATGTAAAGCTTGTCTGCTGTAAAACAGAATCAGATGACAGAATCTCTTAGGGCTCTTTCACACGATTGGAATCTCCATTCTCCTCTATGGAGCGGCTGGTGTAAACGGACGTGTTTTGGATCAGCGGAGAGATCCCCCACTGAGCAAGCGGATCCGCTAAACGGGTTTGTCCCGTGTGAAAGAGCCTCTAGCTGTATCCACAGACTACAGTCGTAAACCGGGTGCAGCTAGAGGCTCTTTCACACGGGAAAAACCCGTTTAGCGGATCCGCTTGCTCAGTGGGGGATCTCTCCGCTGATCCAAAACACGTCCGTTTACACCAGCCGCTCCGTAGAGAAGAATGGAGATCCCAATCGTGTGAAAGAGCCCTAAGAGATTCTGTCATCTGATTCTGTTTTACAGCAGACAAGCTTTACATAATTCTGGACTTTGAATGGATTCAGAGAAGAGACGTCTACAGATAATCAGCTATTGAGTTGCAGAGCTAGGAGAATCTTCTAGATGAAGGATACATTATCCAGAGGAAAGGAATCCCTTTAAAACGGGCGGTGGATCCATCTATCTTCAAGGAGACCTCTGGAGACTTTACCTTCACCCACATACTGCTTTGCTGCCCATCCCTAGAAGGAAGACCTCTACCCATCATACCTCTTCAAGAGGTGGATTTATTTATGCGCATAGTCTATGCGCATCTGGTAAGTGCGCATTTTTATCGGTTATTCTGAGCACTCATATCCGGATCTGTTGGCTCACTTGGATGTCACTTTCATATATATCCACAAACTCACTCACAGTCTATTTATATGATGACATATAGTTCAGCGCTGCACTTTATTATTTGTTCTGCATTTGAAGGTTTTATTTGGTTACCTTGAGGTGCTAGCTGCTGTACGGGGAAGCGCTCACTACATACATTTTATTATTAGAAGTGACATCTTGCTTACTACTCTGCATGTGATCACTGATTGGCCAATATATATATATACACCGTATTTTCCGGCGTATAAGTCGACCCCCTACTTTTCCTGTTAAAATGTAGTGTTTGGGCTATACTCGCCGTATAAGACTACCCCTCTTCCAATGCACACCAGTGGGAAGAATCGTGCCCCATCATTGGTGTCAGTGGGACGAATCGTGCCCCATCATTGGTGTCAGTGGGACGAATCGTGCCCCATCATTGGTGTCAGTGGGACGAATCGTGCCCCATCATTGGTGTCAGTGGGAGGAATAGCGCCCCATCATTGGTGTCAGTGGGAGGAATAGCGCCCCATCATTGGTGTCAGTGGGAGGAATCGTGCCCCATCATTGGTGTCAGTGGGAGGAATAGCGCCCCATCATTGGTGTCAGTGGGAGGAATCGTGTCCCATTATTGGTGTCAGTGGGAGGAATAGCACCCCATCATTGGTGTCAGTGGGAGGAATAGCACCCCATAATTGGTGTCAGTGGGAGGAATAGCACCCCATCATTGGTGTCAGTGGGAGGAATAGCGTCCCATCATTGGTATTAGTGGGAGGAATAGTGCCCCATCATTGGTGTCAGTGGGAGGAATCGTGTCCCATCATTGGTGTCAGTGGGAGGAATCGCACCCCATCATTGGTGTCAGTGGGAAGAATAGCACCCCATCATTGGTGTCAGTGGGAGGAATAGCACCCCATCATTGGTGTCAGTGGGAGGAATAGCACCCCATCATTGGTGTCAGTGGGAGGAATCGTGTCCCATCATTAGTATCAGTGGGGGGAATAGTGCCCCATCTTTGGTGTCAGTGGGAAGAATCGTGCCCCAACATTGGTGTCAGTGGGAGGAATAGTGTCCCAACATTGGTGTCAGTGGGAGGAATAGTGCCCCATCATTGGTGTCAGTGGGGGGGGGGGGGGGGGGAGGAATAGTGCCCCATCGTTGGTGTCAGTGGGGGGGAGGAAAAGTGCCCCATCGTTGGTGTCAGTGTCACCAATGATGGGGCACTATTCCTCCCACTGACACCAATGACACTTGCTGACCCCTGTTGCAGTATGGTGCTGCTGCAGCCAGCATACGTGGTTGCAGCAACACCTCTGTACAGCACACTTACCGGCCGCTCCTTCACTCTATTTTCGCGGGGCCGCTCGGCTCCGCCTCCTCGCCGGTGATTGGCCGCCTGTGTGCCTTTCCTGAGCTACAGTTCTGGCGGCCAATCACCGGCGAGCAGCCGTGCAAACATCCAGTGGCCGAACTGAATGAAGGAGCAGCCGCGCTTTCTGGACCGGATCCAGGTAAGAAACAGCAGCCCCTGCCCACCCCTGTATTCAGTGGCCCACCCCTAAAAAGTGTCAGCATGCCGTATACCGGCGTATAAGACGACCCCGACTTTTGAGAAGATTTTCGAGGGGTAAAAAGTCGTCTTATACGCCGGAAAATACATATATATTTTTTTTTTAATACATTCTTCAGATCTTTTTGTAACGTATAAAACTATGCTACTAGTAATTCCTGCTTGACCTCTGAAGCTAAAGATGGGGGAGGGGTTGGTTAAAAGCATGGCCCAACCATGAGGTTTTGCCAACCCCCAACAGCTAGTGAGAACTCATCAACACTGCAGGGAAAAAAGCCAGGACTGTAAACCTAGATTAGCACTTTGGGAATCCGCTTCAGCAATAGATCGTACTTTTCCTTTAAAACCAGCTAAAATTCTCCAGAAAAAAAAAAAAAAAGAAAAAAAAAAAAGAGAAACAACAAGAGAATTCTATTTGGCTCCAACATTCTCCAGCCGGATAAGCAGCAAACGATATGCTAATGAGCTGTTAATTTGCACACCTGCACTTGGATCAGCAATCCCAGCTAATTTATTGGTAAATATCGCACAAGTCAGCTGAGAGCCGTTGGAAGGCGAGGTGAGAAAAGTCGCTTCTAATTTTATGTGACTGAAATGGCGTTAAAAGCAGCGTACCCGGAGCGTGATGTGTACCAATCTGGAGGGAGAAGAGTGGAGGAAAAGTCACCGCCGTCTCCAGAAATACAACACGACATACAATCTGTAGTACACAGAGATAAGATGTTGTATTTTTGTATAGAAAGGTAAAAGAAAATTCCAAAACTTGCAATAGATGATTGGTTTTTGTTTTTTTTTTTTTAGGTGTGAACAAATGGAAAAGCCGTAAGTGAACAAAAAATGTGCAAGTGCAAAACACCAACACAGAAAAGTGCACTTAGGGGTGTGCATTAGTCCACCCCCCCCCCCCCCCCTCCGAGGGGTAGGACCTCTACCCTGATCCCCCCGGGGCACGTGGCTCCTGACAGGGACTGAGGTTTCCACGTGGTCCACCTAGCCAAAAGGCCTGGCGGACCTCTTTCCTTGTGGCTAGCCGAAGCCGACCACCAAGTACTGGCTCTTCCGAAGACAGACCTCCCCAGGAACAGAGGAGGAAGGAACCAAAAGGCCACACATCCTCCCCCTAGGCCCAAGGACCCATACGCTACCAGCCGTGAGAAAAAAAAACACACATTAGTGAAAGTGACTCAAACGTGGGAGAAAAAGAAATAAATAAGTATAAATAAAACAGTGGCCCTGTAATTGTACACTGGATGGGCCCCTGAGGCCTATAGTATAAAAATTGCCCTGGACTTAGCCCAAAAGGCCGAGCCCTAAAAGGCGCAATGCAGGAAAAGTGTTTGGGACAGTGACCATGTATACGTTTCACACTTGGGATCCCACCCCCATGTGCTACTAAGACCACCCCTGAGGCGACCACTCAGGGGGCACTTCTCTGCGGACTCTCTGCCTCCCCCGCCCCTGGCCAGACAAGGTAGATCCATTTTAATCAGAAGGAACTGGGCCCCTCCGGTTTTCCCAGGGGAATTACCCCAGGGCCCCAACTACCCGTGGGCACCTGTTCTGTTCCAGCCGGTACTAGCCTTCAGAGCCGCCATCATACCACCAGGGGTACTATACAGCCAACCATCCTCAACAAGAGGCAAGAATGACAGCGAAGCGCCCCCTTCTGGACATTGATAAGAACAGATACTACACTTGATCTTAGCCAAAAAGGCCGAAAAGTGATGGATGCAACAGATGATAGTTACACCAACTTCCTCCGCTGAACACAGATCACCCACATGCTGAACGAGGTCTAACCGGCACTAATGTGCACACAACCTCAAAGTTGAGCCCTTGCCAGATCCTTTGACCCCACACACAGCAAGGACTGAGAGGTCGGCGCTTCAGCAGGAAAAGAGGAAAAAAATGGGCAGGGGAAACAATGCTGCTGAAGCAGTTCACAGCTCATGGGGAGGGGGGCACACTTTGCAAATGGAGATATGTGTGTTCAGGTCCTAAATAGCTTTCAAATATACAACACAGGAGATACTAAAGAGGGGCAACTACTTATTACCCCATTCATAGCAAATTCTTGCTGATAAAAAGGGGGCTTCTTCCTTCACATGTTTTGCAATACGTGTTCAAGCTAGCCAACTGTGTCAAACTGATCTCGCTCTGGCCAACTGTGTCAAAGTGATCTGTTTCTGGCCAACTGTGTCAAAGTAATCCATCTATGAAAAACTGCATTAAAGTGATCCGTGTCAGTCATCCCTCTCTGGCCAACTGCGTCAGTCATCCCTCTCTGGCCAACTGCGTCAGTCATCCCTCTCTGGCCAACTGCGTCAGTCATCCATCTCTGGCCAACTGCGTCAGTCATCCCTCTCTGGCCAACTGCGTCAGTCATCCCTCTCTGGCCAACTGCGTCAGTCATCCCTCTCTGGCCAACTGCGTCAGTCATCCCTCTCTGGCCAACTGCGTCAGTCATCCCTCTCTGGCCAACTGCGTCAGTCATCCCTCTCTGGCCAACTGCGTCAGTCATCCCTCTCTGGCCAACTGCGTCAGTCATCCCTCTCTGGCCAACTGCGTCAGTCATCCCTCTCTGGCCAACTGCGTCAGTGATCAATCTCTGGCCAACTGCGTCAGTCATCCCTCTCTGGCCAACTGCGTCAGTCATCCCTCTCTGGCCAACTGTGTCAGTCATCCCTCTCTGGCCAACTGCATCAGTCATCCCTCTCTGGCCAACTGTGTCAGTCATCCCTCTCTGGCCAACTGTGTCAGTCATCCCTCTCTGGCCAACTGTGTCAGTCATCCCTCTCTGGCCAACTGTGTCAGTCATCCCTCTCTGGCCAACTGCATCAGTCATCCCTCTCTGGCCAACTGTGTCAGTCATCCCTCTCTGGCCAACTGTGTCAGTCATCCCTCTCTGGCCAACTGTGTCAGTGATCAATCTCTGGCCAACTGTGTCAGTGATCCCTCTCTGGCCATTTGCGTAAGTGATCCATCTCTGGCCAACTGTGTCAAAGTGACCGCCCCCCCCTCCGGCCAACCATGTCAAAGTGATACCTCTACGGCTACCCATGTCAAAACAATCCCTCTCCGGCCAACTGTGTCATAGTGATCTCTCTATGGCCAACTGTGTCAACTGAGTCCACCCCTCCCCCGGACGTGCAATATATATATATTATACACATACAAATACATATACACACACACACACATACATACACATACATATACACACACATACACACACATACATATACACACATACACACACACACACATACATATACACACACATACATACATACATACATACATATACACACACGTTGGCCAATAAAACAACGAACTTCAAACTCTGCTAAAACCAGCGGTAGACGTTTTCTGAAGTCCACCATTTATGTCCTCAACAATTCAGCCTAGCTTTTCTGTGGTTTGGAGCGCCCCACCCCCCCTCTACTTCACCGAGGAGGGGGCAAGGCAAAGAATCAAAGAACAGCAGACTGCAGTCCCCACGCTCCAAAAGGCTTGCTGAACTCATTTGCAACATATTATATCAAATAAAATGGAAATCGAGGAGAAAATGGAAATCGAGACTTCGGCACGGTTGCCTGTTCTGCTGAATACCGCCAGCAGTACGCCGATTGATTTCACTTTGTGCCCTTTAATATGCCTTGAGACCCAGCGTGAGTTCTTTCTAGCGGCTCTCATACCGTCTCAGGGATTCCCATTTATATATAGCAGCGGAGATGCATCTTCCCGTAACACCGAGACATATCATTAAATTTCAGAGGAGAGCGGAGTTGTCTGGATATATTACTCCGCTCTGTGCGGTCTTCCTTTAATAACAAAGGTCAGATGGCTGAGTGTCTATTGGAGCCTGGGGGGGAGGGGTGGGGGGGCAATCCTCTAAAAACAAAACACTCCATCATCAATTACCTGCAAGCAGTGACAATGGCCCCATATATTACATTAAATGGACATGTGAGGAGGGAAATGCTCGTAAGACAGCCTTGTAACTCTTCCTGCTAACAGCCGCTATGAGCCTGACGTATAAACAGTCACTGAGAATAAAGTGGATACAGCTTTCATTGTAACCAATACGATTTTATGTTATTTCCTAAAGCCGACAATTATTCTGCATATATTTGGCCTTCCCTGGTGATATCACAGAGGTCTCTAGGTTTCTCAATGCAATGCAGGCAGATCTCGGCTGGTGGGAGGGGTTGGCAAGGTACTGTACATAGCTTCCTGAAAGCATCACAGTCTCCTCAGTACTTCTCTCCAGAACTCTCAGCCCTGATGCAAGAAGAGTTCTGGCTCTAAGGAAAGTCATCAGACCCCGATTCATTGTTTGGGGGGGGGGCAGATCTGAGGACCCTGATGTTGTGAGGGGGTGACTCTGGGGACCCTGATGTTGTGAGGGGGTGACTCTGGGGGCCCCGAAGCAAGGAGGGGGTGACTCTGGGGGCCCCGAAGCAAGGAGGGGGTGACTCTGGGGGCCCCGAAGCAAGGAGGGGGTGACTCTGGGGGCCCCGAAGCAAGGAGGGGGTGACTCTGGGGGCCCCGAAGCAAGGAGGGGGTGACTCTGGGGGCCCCGAAGCAAGGAGGGGGTGACTCTGGGGGCCCCGAAGCAAGGAGGGGGTGACTCTGGGGGCCCCGAAGCAAGGAGGGGGTGACTCTGGGGGCCCCGAAGCAAGGAGGGGGTGACTCTGGGGGCCCCGAAGCAAGGAGGGGGTGACTCTGGGGGCCCCGAAGCAAGGAGGGGGTGACTCTGGGGGCCCCGAAGCAAGGAGGGGGTGACTCTGGGGGCCCCGAAGCAAGGAGGGGGTGACTCTGGGGGCCCCGAAGCAAGGAGGGGGTGACTCTGGGGCCCCGAAGCAAGGAGGGGGTGACTCTGGGGGCCCCGAAGCAAGGAGGGGGTGACTCTGGGGGCCCCGAAGCAAGGAGGGGGTGACTCTGGGGGCCCCGAAGCAAGGAGGGGGTGACTCTGGGGGCCCCGAAGCAAGGAGGGGGTGACTCTGGGGGCCCCGAAGCAAGGAGGGGGTGACTCTGGGGGCCCCGAAGCAAGGAGGGGGTGACTCTGGGGGCCCCGAAGCAAGGAGGGGGTGACTCTGGGGGCCCCGAAGCAAGGAGGGGGTGACTCTGGGGGCCCCGAAGCAAGGAGGGGGTGACTCTGGGGGCCCCGAAGCAAGGAGGGGGTGACTCTGGGGCCCCGAAGCAAGGAGGGGGTGACTCTGGGGGCCCCGAAGCAAGGAGGGGGTGACTCTGGGGGCCCCGAAGCAAGGAGGGGGTGACTCTGGGGGCCACAACGTAAGGAGGGGGTGACTCTGGGGACCACAACGTAAGGAGGGGGTGACTCTGGGGACCACAACGTAAGGAGGGGGTGACTCTGGGGACCACAACGTAAGGAGGGGGTGACTCTGGGGACCACAACGTAAGGAGGGGGTGACTCTGGGGACCACAACGTAAGGAGGGGGTGACTCTGGGGACCACAACGTAAGGAGGGGGTGACTCTGGGGACCACAACGTAAGGAGGGGGTGACTCTGGGGACCACAACGTAAGGAGGGGGTGACTCTGGGGACCACAACGTAAGGAGGGGGTGACTCTGGGGACCACAACGTAAGGAGGGGGTGACTCTGGGGACCACAACGTAAGGAGGGGGTGACTCTGGGGACCACAACGTAAGGAGGGGGTGACTCTGGGGACCACAACGTAAGGAGGGGGTGACTCTGGGGACCACAACGTAAGGAGGGGGTGACTCTGGGGACCACAACGTAAGGAGGGGGTGACTCTGGGGACCACAACGTAAGGAGGGGGTGACTCTGGGGACCACAACGTAAGGAGGGGGTGACTCTGGGGACCACAACGTAAGGAGGGGGTGACTCTGGGGACCACAACGTAAGGAGGGGGTGACTCTGGGGACCACAACGTAAGGAGGGGGTGACTCTGGGGACCACAACGTAAGGAGGGGGTGACTCTGGGGACCACAACGTAAGGAGGGGGTGACTCTGGGGACCACAACGTAAGGAGGGGGTGACTCTGGGGACCACAACGTAAGGAGGGGGTGACTCTGGGGACCACAACGTAAGGAGGGGGTGACTCTGGGGACCACAACGTAAGGAGGGGGTGACTCTGGGGACCACAACGTAAGGAGGGGGTGACTCTGGGGACCACAACGTAAGGAGGGGGTGACTCTGGGGACCACAACGTAAGGAGGGGGTGACTCTGGGGACCACAACGTAAGGAGGGGGTGACTCTGGGGACCACAACGTAAGGAGGGGGTGACTCTGGGGACCACAACGTAAGGAGGGGGTGACTCTGGGGACCACAACGTAAGGAGGGGGTGACTCTGGGGACCACAACGTAAGGAGGGGGTGACTCTGGGGACCACAACGTAAGGAGGGGGTGACTCTGGGGACCACAACGTAAGGAGGGGGTGACTCTGGGGACCACAACGTAAGGAGGGGGTGACTCTGGGGACCACAACGTAAGGAGGGGGTGACTCTGGGGACCACAACGTAAGGAGGGGGTGACTCTGGGGACCACAACGTAAGGAGGGGGTGACTCTGGGGACCACAACGTAAGGAGGGGGTGACTCTGGGGACCACAACGTAAGGAGGGGGTGACTCTGGGGACCACAACGTAAGGAGGGGGTGACTCTGGGGACCACAACGTAAGGAGGGGGTGACTCTGGGGACCACAACGTAAGGAGGGGGTGACTCTGGGGACCACAACGTAAGGAGGGGGTGACTCTGGGGACCACAACGTAAGGAGGGGTGACTCTGGGGACCACAACGTAAGGAGGGGGTGACTCTGGGGACCACAACGTAAGGAGGGGGTGACTCTGGGGACCACAACGTAAGGAGGGGGTGACTCTGGGGACCACAACGTAAGGAGGGGGTGACTCTGGGGACCACAACGTAAGGAGGGGGTGACTCTGGGGACCACAACGTAAGGAGGGGGTGACTCTGGGGACCACAGGGTAGGGAGGAGGTGACTGTGGGCACCCCGATGTAAGGAGGGTGTGACTCCAATGGGGTCAGAAAATGGCAGTCACATGACTACAATAAAGTTCTTTATCCTTGTGTTAAAACTTTATGAATTGATCCCAAATAATAATGCAGATAAAATTCAGAACTTACCTCCATGCACAAAGCCATGGAGTGTGCAATCCGAGGGCCCCACCAGATGGATCAGGCTGGACTGACTATATCCCACCGTGTACGGCTCTGCGAGAAAATGAAAAACAAAGGAAAAAAATAAATAAAACATCAAAAATACCAACAGGATCGGGAGTTATAATTATACAATGAAATGAAAGATTTATAAAAACGGCTATAACCAGCTTAGTGAGTGTTCCTGCCGCCCGCCAAGCACTCGCCACCATTGCTGGAAGACGACCACTTCTCCTATATAAATGTGTTACCTTGTGCTTTCCCTAAGACTTGGTTCACATTCCTTTGCGTCAAGTGTAGGGCAGCTCATTTGTTTCAATAGGTTGTCCTACCTGTGAGAAACACAGGGAAAGAAGTTCCCTACCATGGTTCTGGAACCCTTTTTGGGCATTGTGTGTCCCGTGATTCTGTTTGCATTTTTTGAGTGGAAAACTGAGCCGCGTGTTTTCAGGTGTCATTGAAATTAATGGACTGGAAATCATAGACCACACAAGGGCAAGGAGGAAATGAGCTAAGCGGCTAAAACAGCAAAAAGGACTGGTTGTAGGCTGGACTAATGAGGCAGGTATTGGTGTCCAGGTAAGTCGCTGTGGAGAGGAGTGGCTGGTAATTAACCGATGGCTGAGCAGCGTCTGAGCACTGAAACAAAAAAGCTGCTCATAAGTAGCAGGAGCCCAGCCCTGACAATTTCTCTGTGTTGAATAGGTTGAGACAGGATGATGTAGACTATAAGGCCAATAGTATGTGTATGGTCCTCCACATGACCGAGTTCAGACATTTTTTGACCAGTTTGGTGTGGAAGAACTTGAGTGGCCTCCACCCTATTGAACACCTTTGGAATGAACTGGAATGCCAATTGTGAGCCGGGTCTTCTCACCCAACATTAGTAGCTGATCTCACAAATGCTCTTTCAGATGGCAGGGGTTTTAGCAGTCTCCTGTTCTTTCACAGCATCGTGACAACCATCTTGGAAAGGTCCTTTTTTGTTCTAGCACGAATGTGCACAAAGATAGCTCCATGAAGACATGGATTGACCAGTCTGGCGTGGAGGAGCTCCAGTGTCCTGCACAGTGCGCTGACCTCAACCCTACTGAACCCTACCTTTAGGATGAATTGGAACAACAATTATGAGCCAGGTCTTCTCATCCAACATCAGCTCCTGACCTCACATATGTTCTTTTTGGTTGACCGGGCTTCTAGCCTTCCCCTGCGTTTCCAGTCTTGTGGCAACAGTTTGGGAAGACCTTATTCTGTTCTTCTATGACTGTCTATGGTTGAGCAAAACCAGCTCCATATAGATGTGTTAATCTATGATTAAGTGGGGGCTAAACATAATAGAGGGAGGATCCTGGGTGGAGTGCCACTGGTGAGCCTGTGCTGAACAATAAAGTTGATTTTACCCTTTGGAATTGGTGTACGGCTCCAGGGCATTGCTAAAACCATAAAGACATGGTTTGACCGGCTTTGTGTGGAGGAAATTTAGAGTCCTGACCTCAACTCCACTGAACACCTTTGGGATGAATTGGTAAACCAACTGTGAGCCAGATCGTTCCATCCAACATCAGTACTTGACCACACAAATGAGCACAAATTCGCATAGACACCCTCCAAAATCTTGTGGAACGGTTTCCCAGAAGAGCTGGGGAAGGTGAAGAAATTCTATATTAGTGTCCCATTGTTTAGGAAAGGAGAGTCCAACTCTATCCTTTGAACACAATGGTTCTGATCTAAGCCAGGTTGGTGGTCAAGGACAATACTGTGCAGCTGGAAGGGTTGGCTGGAGGCACACACTAATGCGCCTTAGTATACATTTTGCAAGCTGATCTAGTATTGATGAACTCACTGAAATGCACAAGAGCAGGTAGACTTTGTGAGGAGTCTGATTCCTAGGACTTCATATAGATGCAATGAATGAGCCATTTCTAACCATCCCAGCATAGAAAATTGCCCACAATGAAGGACCAATGATAAAGCTACAATGGGAACTCCCTCTTAGGAGGAGGCAAGGCTTTCTATTATGTTGCCCCAATACAAAAGAGGTCCGCTATGCAAAAATTGGAGAAGTATACTTTCTTCCTAGAGAGGCTACTCTGCATGCATGCCCCAGGGAGCATTGCCTGACGTGTGCTCCTGAGAGTCTTCACCTGCTAGGTAGAACCAAATTGCCTAAAAAGTGAATGATGGTTCTGATAGAAAAATGTCAGAGCACACAGTGCATCACAGTTTGTTGTGTATGGGGCTGCGAAGCCACAGGCCGGTCTAGGTGCCCATGCTGACCCGTGTGCACAGTCAAAAGCACCTACAATGGGCATCAGAACTGGACCACGGAGCAATGAAAGAAACTGGCCAGGTCTGATGAATTCAAGAATTGTTTGAGGAACAAAAGTCTGGGGTGTTAACTTGGCTTCCAAATTATCCAGATCTTAGTCCAATGGAGCATCTGTGGGATGTGCTGGAAAAACAAGTCTGATCCATGGAAGCCCTCCTTGCAACATACAGGACTTAAAAGGATCTGCTAGTACTGTGATACCACAGCAAACACGGAAAGGTTTCTTCAGTGAGAGCTGTGAAAATGAGGAATAGACTCCCTCAAGAGTTGGTTCTGACCAGCTCAGTGGCCTGGATTCTTTACTGGATACACAGAATATAACTGGATAGTAATATTTATAGGTAGAGTTGATCCTGGGAATATCCAATTGCCTCTCGGGGGATCAGGAAGAATTTTTTGTCCTCTGCAGGAGCAAATTGGATCATGCTTTGCTGTTTTTTTTTTTTGCCTTCCTCTGGATCAACTGTGGGAATAGGATTATAACTTTTTTTTTTTTAATGTTTGAACAGGATGGACTTTTGTCTTTTTTTCAGCCAAACTAACTACAGTGAAGGAAATAAGTATTTGATCCCCTGCTGATGTTGAATGTTCTCCCCTCACAAAGAAATGATCGGTATAAATCGAATGGTAGGTGTATTGTAACACTGAGAGACAGAATACAACAACAAATTCAGCAGAAATACGTCTAACAAATGATGACTGATCTGCATGTTCATGAGGGAAAGAAGGATTTGATCCCCTATCATTCAGCAGGATTTCTGGCTCCCATGTGTCTCTCATACAGGTAACAAGCTGAGATTAGAAGCAGTCTCTTAAAGGGAGTGCTGCTAATCTCATTGTGTTACCTGTATAAAAGACACCTGTCCACAGGAGCAATCAAACCATCAGATTCCAAACTCTCCACCATGGCAAAGACCAAAGAGCTGTCCAAGGATGTCAGGGACAAGATGGTAGACCTACACAAGGCTGGACTGGGCTACCAAACTATGGCCAAGCAGCTTGGTGAGAAGGTGACAACAGTTGGTGCAATCATTCACAAATGGAAGAAACACAAAACAAGTGTCAGTCTCCCTAGGTCTGGTGCACCATGCAAGATCTCACCTCGTGGAGTGTCAATGATCATGAGAACAGTGAGGAATCATCCCAGAACTACACGTGAGGATCTTGTCAATGATCTCCAGGCAGCTGGGACCAGTCACCAAGAAAACAATTGGTAACACACTACGCCGACAAGGAGTGAAATCCTGCAGTGCCCACAAGGTCCCTCTGCTCAAGAAAGCACATGTCCAGGCCCGTCTGAAGTCTGCCATGAACCTCTGAATGATGCAGAGGAGGACTGGTGGAAAGTGTTGTGGTCAGATGAGACCAAAATCGAGCTCTTAGGCAGCAACTCAACTCGCCGTGTATGGAGGAGGAGGAATGCTGCCTATGACCCCAAGAATACCATCCCAACTGTGAAACATGGTGGTGGAAAGATTCTGCTTTGGAGGTGTTTTTCTGCTAAAGGGACTGGACAACTGCACCGCATCAAAGGGACGATGGACAGGGCAATGTACCCTCAAATCTTGGGTGAGAACCTTCTTCACTCAGCCAGGGCATTGAAAATGGGATGTGGATGGGTGTTCCAGCATGACAATGACCCAAAACATATGGCCAAGGCAACAAAGAAGTGGCTCAAGAAGAAGCACATTAAGGTCCTGGAGTGGCCTAGCCAGTCTCCAGACTTTAATCCGATTGAAAATCTGTGGAGGGAGCTGAAAGTTCGAGTTGCCAAACATCAGCCACCAAACCTTAATGACTTGGAGAGGATCTGCCAAGAGGAGTGGGCCAAAATCCCTCCTGAGATGTGTGCGAACCTGGGGGCCAACTCCAGGAAACGTCTGACCTCTGTGATTGCCAACAAGGGATTGGCCACCAAGTACTAAGCCATGTCTTGTGAAGGGGATCAAATCCTTCTTTCCCTCATGAACATGCAGATCAGTCATCATTTGTTAGACGCATTTCTGCTGAATTTGTTGTTGCTATTCTGTCTCTCAGTGTTACAATACACCGAACATTCGATTTGTAGACCGATCATTTCTTTGTGAGTGGGCGAACATTCAAAATCAGCAGGGGAGCAAATATTGTAGACCTACACAAGGCTGGACTGGGCTACCAAACTATGGCCAAGCAGCTTGGTGAGAAGGTGACAACAGTTGGTGCAATCATTCGCACCAATCATTCGGAATTCTCCTTCACTGTATGTATATGTAGCATATCTTCACAGGTCTGGTGGAGTCCATGCCTCAATGGGTTAAGGCTGTTTTGGTGGCAAAAAGGGGACCTACTTAATATTAGGTGGGTGGTCATAATGCTACGGCTGGTCGGCGTAAATTCTGCTTCCATATATGATGCTCAGCTCCCGTAAAACGAGAGAATTAATGGGTGATAGTTCAGGAGTTCATCCGAATCCTGGAACAGCCAACATTCAGACTGACCCTGGGTTTGGACCAAGCTCATCCCCATCCAAAGAGGAAGGGGGGGACCTTTTAAGGGAAGGCCCCAGAGATGGTGGCCTGGTTGGTTCACCTGGTTTCTTGAATAACTTGTTGCATCTGTTTTCCACATTCTATTTGATTCCAGAAAGGCAATTTACCCCGAGATCCTCTCATCTTCCAGGAAGAGTTATTCACGTTCGTTTTCCAGGAAAACACCTGACGCCACCCCACCTATTCTTCGAATTCCGGTAATTATAAAGGGGCCTGGAGCACCTCTCTAATGTCTTTGTACCTTTTCACAATAGCGAGTGAACAGATGATACCGCGGCAGGCCACACGACAACAACCATATATTCCTATCTGTATAATTAGGCGGCTTGTAACGAAACCCGCTGTTCCAGGAACACCGATCTGCCGTCATTATACTTTCATGAATAAATCACTTTCCTTCGCCGTCTGAATGGTGCGACCGGAGGAGACGTCTGCCAGAACCTGGACGCTTTCCTGTACTGTAATCGTCCTGTTCGCATGATAAGCTGCGGAGTCTAATACAATCAGGGCGGAATATTTGAGTCCGATCCTGACACACGGACAAGGATTACTGGAATCAATTAATGCGCACGCACCACTGAGCGCAGCTAGCGTCGGGCTGAGAGGAGCCGTGTAAAGTGACATGTACTGACACAGTCACTGAAGGCAGACAGGACTTGTCTAATGTCCCGAGAGTTTGGCTGCAATCACACTATAGCGGAAAATTGGGCGCATTTACCAACCGTGCAAAGAGCGCGCGTTGTGCTTGTGTTGTCATCCATTGTTAATGGCACCTTACACATGGCAAGCAGATGCGCGTTTTCTTTGCACAACAAATGCACCAAAATGCCCGGTGAGCAATGCGCAAAGCTTGACACACAATAAAAAGGACAAGAACTACTTGGTGCAAAAATAAAAGGTTCTGTGCCCTCCCCCTCTCTCTCCTGTGCCCTCCAATAATGGGATCAGGAGGGCACAATATTGGGATCAGGAGGGCACAATATTGGAATCAGGAGGGCACAATACTGGGGGGGTCAGGAGGGCACAGCACAGGGGGAGTAAGGAGGGCACAGCACAGGGGGAGTAAGGATGGCACAATACTGGGATCAGGAGGGCACAATACTGGGATCAGGAGGGCACAATACTGGGGGGATCAGGAGGGCACAATACTGGGGGGGTCAGGAGGGCAAAATACTGGGGGGGTCAGGAGGGCACAGTACAGGGGGATTAGGAGGGCACAATACTGGGATCAGGAGGGCACAATACTGGGGGGGGGGGGTCAGGAGGGCACAATACTGAGGGAGTCAGGAGGGCACAGGACAGGGGGAGTCAGGAGGGCACAGTACAGGGGGAATCAGGGGGGCACAGTACAGGGGGAGTCAGGGGGGCACAGTACAGGGGCAGTCAGGGGGGCACAGTACAGGGGCAGTCAGGGGGGCACAGTACAGGGGCAGTCAGGGGGGCACAGTACAGGGGCAGTCAGGGGGGCACAGTACAGGGGCAGTCAGGGGGGCACAATACAGGAATCAGGAGGGCACAATACTGGAATCAGAAGGGCACAGTACAGGGGGAGTCAGGAGGGCACAGAACAGGGGGGGGGGGGTCAGGAGGGCACAATGCTGGGATCAGGAGGGCACAGTACAGGGGGAGTCAAAGGGGCACAATACTGGAATCAGGAAGGCACAGTACAGGGGGGGGGGGGTCAGGAGGGCACAATGCTGGGATCAGGAGGGCACAGTACAGGGGGAGTCAGGAGGGCACAGTGCTGTGATCAGGAGGGCACAATACAGGGGAAGTTGGGGGGGGGGGGCACTATACTGGGATCAGGAGGGCACAATACTGGCATCAGGAGGGCACAATACTGGCATCAGGAGGGCACAATACTGGCATCAGGAGGGCACAATACTGGGATCAGGAGGGCACAATACTGGGATCAGGAGGGCACAATACTGGCATCAGGAGGGCACAATACTGGCATCAGGAGGGCACAATACTGGCATCAGGAGGGCACAATACTGGCATCAGGAGGGCACAGTACAGGTTCTGGGGTGCTGCCATCGCGGGACAGCATAGTAAAAAGCATGACTGTCCCGACAAATCCGGGACATTTGGCAAGTATGATTTAATGCAAGATTATCATGGGGCCGCCATGCACCTGGGGCCCTTGGGCAGTGCCCATGCATGAAGACAGCCCTGAATACACAGATCAGCAATCACATTATGACCAGCCACCTAATACTGAGTAGGTCCCCTTTTTCCTGACCCGGCCAGGCATGGACTCCACTAGCCCTCCAAAGGTACGCCATGGTATCCGGCACTGAGCCGTCAGTAGCAGATACTTTAAGTCCTGTAAGTTGGGAAGGGCCTCCATGGATCGTACTTGATTTTCCAGCACATCCCACAGATGCTCAGCTGGATTGAAATCTGTTGAATTTGGAGGCCGAGTCAACACCTTAAACTTGTCATCGTGTTCCTCAAACCATTCTTAAACCATGCATGGCGCATTGTTGTGCTGGAAGAGGCCACACAATACAGTTTCCATGAAGGGGTGTACTTGGTCACCGACCACGTTTAGGTAGGTGGTACACGTCAACTAGCGTCCAATGAATGGCAGGAGACCAGGTTTTGCAGATGGGAAATACAATATATGAGAGCAGCAAGAAACACGTGTAAGGCCTCATTCACACAGGACGATTCGATCCATGTCCGGTGCAGGGCCGGGTTTTGCTGGCAAGGGGATGCACAGATGTTCCACGCGCATCAATCAGAATCCAGCGTCCGCTGGACTGATGTATACAGCTCTGGTTGGTGGCGGTTGCCTCGCTGAGTATTAAATAGTCCCGTCTTGTAATTTCTTCCCTCGCGTCAGAAACCATGAAGTGCTTCCAATGGTAATAAACCCCAAACCGAAAAAGTATTCATTTGCAGCATAAAAATTCCTAGATGTGAAGGCTGCATTAGTTTTCCTTTTTAGGCTTTCTTCCTGCTATTTTCATGTGGTGAACGTCCTTTAAAAACCAAGCTGTCCAGCAAAAGTGGCAGTTAGAGGGTTGAGACAAAGCTTACAATAATCAGCTTTCATTTTTTCACGCAAAGCCTTTATCTCCAAAGGTCCGGTTCACACTCCATGCGTTTCAGTTGCTTTTTCTCTGCCTCCAAAATGCACAGAAAGTCGGTGATATGGTGGTTAGTGTCATAGTTCACATCAGTGCTTGCAGTTTGAGTGCATTCTGGTTGCAGAAAAAAAAAAAAAGAACAGGCTGCGTTTTTTTCTGCACAGAACTGTACTGGAACGTGGTAAAAATACATAAAAAATAAACCCGGACGCACCGGATCTCACATGGAAGAAAAATATATTTGAAATATAATTTAAAAATATTCTTCCGAAATATATTGACATATTTGAAATACTACATTTTTGGCCGTATTCAATATATTTCAATAAATATTCACACTGCATGTTGAAATGCTTTTTTTTTTTATATATTACAAAATATTTTTAAAAATATATATTTTTAAAATATATTCTAAAGATTTTTTTAACATATAAAAATATAAAAACATATAAAAATATTTTTCATATATTTTGTAATAAAAACACATTTAAAAAAATAAAAATAAAAATAAATTAATATATATATTTTTAAATATATTGAATATGGCCAACATTGCAGTATTTAGAATTTATGTCAATATAGTTGGGAAGAATATTTTTTAAAATATATTTTCTTTAATTATATTCTAAAGATTTTTTTAAACATAAAAAAAAGTAATTTTAACATATATTTTTACATATATTTGTAAATGCATTCCAAAAATGTAGATTTGTATTTTTAAAGACATACAGTGTATTTGAAATGCATTTTAAAAAATATTTTTTATATAATTTATAATAACGCATTTCAACATACAGGGTATGTATATATATCTATCGATCTATAGATATATATATATATATATATATATATATATATATATATATATAGAATATGGACAAAATTGTAGTATTTCAAAGATATGTCAATATATTTGGGAAGAATATTTTTTAAATATATTTTTCTTCCATATGGGACCGCATACATCCCTATTTAAGTTGACGGAAAAGAGATTGGTAAAAATGAACTGGAATGCATCAAAAACGCACCGGAATGTGTCAAAAACGTGCACGCGGAAACGCATCCAGAATGCATCTGGACTGCGTTTCTATAGTGTGAACCGTCCCTAAAGGAAAAAAAAAAAAAAATGTTACTGTAACAGATTATAAAGTACTGGATGGAGTTCGGCTTCAATTTGTTAGTGTATCTAAATCTGCTAGTCCATCTAACACTCCCCTCCCCCCAGACTAACAACGCTGCTGTCCAAAAGGTGCCCCCTGTGCTCCTTCCTTCAGAGTGGGGGCGCTCTAATGCAGGAGTGATGTTACTGGCCAGATCACCAGAAGCAAAAAGAGTCTAAAAAAAAAAAAGAAAACAAATGCAGCTGCCACCTCTAATGATTGGGAAGCTGCAATACAGGACAGTTCTGTTTCTGGGGTTTAATACCGATTTAACGTTTCATTATTACGAATTTATTCTTTAGAACAATCATGCAATTTCTGATTTTACTGTGGAGATATTTGAACTCGACAAACAAGCACACATGCAAAGATCAGACAACACCGACACAGATCACTCACCTTTATTTTGTCTGTCTGATGCAACAACAAATAAGATATTTAGAATGAAAACCATCAAAATTCTGGATCAGTCATGGAGTTTTTTTTATTTTTAAATAACAGTTTAAAAAAAAAAAAAAAAAAGATGATGATATGATAGAATCCATGGATAGTGCAACGATCGGTAGGAAATACGGGAAGCACAGAAAACAGGAATTCAGCGATGTGAATGAGACTTTAGTGGTTGCTCAGGGCTCTGGTTGGTTGGTGTGATCTGGCTGTTATCAGCCCAATAAAAAAAGAAGAAAAAAGGAAAAAGGAAAAAAAGGCTTTTTATATCGACAATAAATAGTATAAAGATCTTATGAAAAAAAAAAATTATATATATATATAAATGTCACACTACTACCAGCCGTAACCTCCGCAACCTTAACCCTGCCCCCTCCACTCTGCAGCTGATCAACTCCATGACCGCATCCTCCCCCTGTCCTGCCCCGACTTGGCTATGACCGCCTACAACAACGTGCTGTCAACAGCCCTTGACTCACTAGCGCCTTTAACCACACCCAACATCAGACCCCGACCGCTCCAGCCCTGGCAGACTGATCACACCAAAACCCTCAAACGACACAGTCGTGCCCTGGAGCAACTATGGCGCAAAACCAGATCCCAACAAGCCTTCACCCGCTACAAATCTGCCACACCTACACCTCCTCCCTTCACGCTGCCAAACAAGCCTACTTCCTGATCCTCATCAAGACCCTCTCCTCCAATCCTCGCCGACTCTTCTCCACCTTCAACTCTCTACTCTCTCCACCCAGCACCTCACTCACTGCCCTTGAGATTGCCAATCACTTCAAAAACAAGATTGACACAATTCGCAAGGACATCGCCGCAACTCACACGCCCTCTCAACCCGTCCCCTCTCACTCAGCTACCCCCTCATCACCCCTCTCCCATGGCCCCACCACTGCTCTGACCTCCACTTCCACCCCACCCTACATTCCTCACACTGAAGCCCCCCCAACATTCCGCACCTTTGACCTTACTACCATCGAGGAAGTCTCCAAGATCCTCTCTGATGCCCGCCTCACCACCTGCCCTCTCAACCCTATCCCCTCACAACTCCTACGACCTCCCTCCCCCTCCATCCTACGCTCCCTCACCCACATCTTCAATCTCTCCCTCTCCTCCGGCACTTTCCCCTCCCCTCTGAAACATGCACATCACCCCCATACTTAAAAAGCCCTCCCTGGACCCCAATGACCCGAACAACCTCAGACCGATCTCCCTGCTCCCATTTACATCTAAACTCGTCGAGCGCCTCGTCTACACCCGCCTATGCTCTCACCTCAACGACAACAACCTCCTCGATCCCCTACAGTCCGGCTTCCGTCCCCTACACTCCACCGAAACTGCCTTACTCAAACTCTCCAACGACCTGCTAACCGCCAAAGCTAATGGCCACTATTCAGTGCTCCTACTCCTTGACCTCTCCGCAGCCTTCGGCACAGTCGACCACCCCCTTCTCCTCAAAAAACTGCACTCCCTCGGCCTCAGAGATTCTGCTCTCTCCTGGCTCTCATCCTACCTGTCACAACACTCTTTCAGCGTTACCTATAATGCTACCATCTCCCCCTCACTCCCCCTCTCTGTTGGGGTCCCTCAAGGCTCTGTCCTCGGGCCCCTTCTCTTCTCCATCGACACCTCCTCCCTTGGCCAACTCATACACTCTCACGGCTTCAACTACCACCTCTATGCCGACGACACACAAATCTATCTCTCAACCCCCCACCTCACCCCCTCGGTCTCCGCCCGAATCACACACCTACTGAGCGACATATCAGACTGGATGTCGCTCCACTTCCTTAAACTGAACCTCTCCAAAACCAAGTTTCTTGTCTTCCCCCCAGCCCGGACACCACCCCCCATTGACTTCTCTATCATGTCCAACAACTCCACCATCAAACCCGCCCCGCAGGCCAGAGTACTTGGTGTCATTCTGGACTCCAACCTATCCTTCTAGCCCCAAGTCCAATCTTTAACAAACTCATGCAGACTCCGCCTCCGCAACATGCAGACTCCGCCTCCGCAACATGCAGACTCCGCCTCCGCAACATGCAGACTCCGCCTCCGCAACATGCAGACTCCGCCTCCGCAACATGCAGACTCCGCCTCCGCAACATCGCCAAAATACGCACGTTCCTAACCCCAGAAACCACTAAACAGCTCATCCACTCCCTCATCATATCACGACTCGACTACTGCAACTCCCTCCTCACTGGCCTGCCTCGCCGCTGGCTATCCCCGCTTCAGTCCATCCTGAATACGGCTGCCAGACTTATTCACCTTTCCAACCGCTCCATCTCCACCACCCCTCTCTGCCAATCCCTCCACTGGCCTCCACTTAGTGTCCTCCACCCCCCTCTGCCAATCCCTCCACTGGCCTCCATTCAGTGTCCTCCACCCCCCTCTGCCAATCCCTCCACTGGCCTCCATTCAGTGTCCTCCACCCCCCTCTGCCAATCCCTCCACTGGCTTCCGATTGCGCAACAGATCAAATTCAAAATCCTAACACTGACGTACAAAGCCGTCCACCATACTGCCCCGAACTACATCACTGACCTAATATCCAAGTACCACCCAACACGCACACTCCGCTCCTCACAAGACCTCTTTCTCTCTAGTTCCCTGGTCTCCTCCTCCCATGCCCGCCTTCAGGACTTCTCCAGGGTGTCACCCATCCTCTGGAACGCCCTGCCCCAACCCATCAGATTATCACCTACTCTCCTCTCCTTTAGGCGCACCCTGAAAACCCATCTCTTCAAGGAAGCCTACCCCACCCCCTGCTAACTTGCCGACCTCCTCCACTCTTCCTACCACTCCATCCCCCACAGTATTGTATTGGTATTGTTCTGTCGCATGTTCTGTCCCCCTTTGTAATGTACAGCGCTGAGCCAACTATTGGCGCTTTATAAATACTGTATAATAATAATTTATATATATATATACACACACACACACACACACAGTTGTGTTGAAAATACTAGCAGTCAGACATCACTAACCGGATCAATCGCTGTTTTTGGTGGAAATGATATTTCTACATGGCAAATAATTTCCTAGCAGGTGTAGTAGAGTCATAGAAATCCAACAGACCCAACAGTCATGACATGCATGCTGCTGATTTTGTGTCATTGAATCACTCATTGAGGGGCGTGTTCACAATAATAGCCGTGTGGAGTTCTATTAGTGACGTCATTCATTCTTTGAAAAACAGGTGGCAATGATTGCCCTTATTTAACCACCTCCTGTCCGGCCGTTGTATATAAACAGCCGGACGGTGGCACTGCAGGGTCGGGTGGCCGTCTATAAACGGCCTCCCCGCACCCTGCTTGTGCGCACTCCCTGGGAGCGCGCAGCACCGCGATCCGGTGCCCGCTGTGTCCTCCGGACACAGTGAAACACCGATCGTCGGACGGGACCTCTGTGTGAGGTCCCGATCATGTGATCACTGATTGGCCAATCAGTGATCACATGCAAAGTAGTAAGCAAGATGTCACTTCTGACATTGCTTACTACGTGTGAAATCTGTGAATGATCACAGAGGTCACATGGTACAAGGCTATTCACAAACGCCTTGTACCATGTGACAAGCTATGACCAATCACAGCTCACTCAGTTCTTCTCAATGAGTGCAAGAATGCAGCCAGAGAGAAAGAGAAATGATTGCTTTTACATCCTATATGGGTGTAAAAGCAATCAGTGTAAAAAAAAAAAAAAAAAAATCTTCCTCACCCCCCACAAGTAGTACAGTGTCACCATGGTGACACTGTACTGCTAGGGTGACAGTATGTAAAAAAATAAAAAAAAAATAAAAAATATAAAAAAAATAAAATAAAAATGTAAAAAAAAATGTTTAAAAATTATAATTTTTGCTTATAAACTAATTTGGATTTTTTTTTTTACTAAAGAGATAACGGAATAAATTTTGGCTAAGATTTATGATGAAATATTATTTATTTGCAAAATTTTATAAAAAAAACACTTTTTTTCAAAATTTTTGGACATTTCATTTACATAGCAAAAAAAATACAAATCCCAGCGGTGAATAAATACCACCAAAACAAAGCTTTATCTGTCTCAAAAAAATGGTAAAAAATTCATTTGGGTACAGTGTTGCATGACCGCGCAATTGTCATTCAAAGTGTGATAGCGCTAAAAGCTGAAAATTGCCCTGGTCAGGAAGGGGGTAAAAGTGTCCGGTCTGGAAGTGGTTAAGGAAGGAAGGCAGCAAATGTTGGACATGCTGGTTACAGTGCATTTCTCTCTGAAATTCTGAGGAAAATGGGTCGTTCCAGACATTGTTCAGAAGAACAGCGTACCGCGATTAAAAAGTTGATTGGAGGGGAAAACATATAAAGAAGTGCAGAAAATGATCGGCTGCTCAGCTAAAATGATCGCAAATGATTTAAAATGGCGACCAAAACCTGAAAGATGTGGAAGAAAGCGAAAAACTACCATTGGAATGGATAGAAGAATAGCCAAAATGGCGCGGACTCAGCCAACAATCAGCTCCAGGAAGATGAAAGAAGGTGTGACGTTCCCTGTGAGGACTGTTACAATTAGAAGACGCCGATGTGAAGCCAAGCTATCTGCAAGAAGTCCCCGCAAAGTCCCACTGTTGGGAAAAAGACGTGTGCTGAAGAGGTTACAATCTGCCAAAGAGCACATTGACTGGCCTAAAGAGAAATGGCGCCACATTTTGTGGACTGATGGAAGTAAGATTGTTCTTTTTGGGTCTAGTGGGCGGAGACAGTTTTTCAGACGACCCCCAAACACTGAATTCAAGCCACAGTACACTGTGAAGACCGTGAAGCATGGTGGTGCAAGCATCATGATATGGGGATGTTTCTCATACTACGGTGTTGGGCCTATTTATCGCATACCAGGGATCATGGATCAGTTTGAATCCATCAGAATACTTGAAGAGGTCATGCTGCCTTATGCTGAAGAGTGGGTGGGTGACTCCATGCAACACAGATGTACAGCAGTTCTCAGAAACAGTGCGACTACAACCAAATATTCATGAAGTCATTCAAAGGAAAGCAAAATCTTCAAACATTTCTCAAGTTTATACAGTGAATGTTGGAGTTTGTAAAGAAGAATACAAACACGGCCATTTTTTTGAACCGTCTAATATTCACTTTTCTTCCATTTTTTTTAGAGGAACAACACAAATTTGATGTATTTTTCTTCATGTTGTGATTTGGAATAGAATGTGTCGTGTTCCCAATGCATTTGTGTGGATGGAAAGAAAAGCTATTAGAAGGATTTGCAGCTTTAGTCACTTTTTTCAACACACTGCTATTATTTTGAACACAACTGTACATACACACACTGCTGTGAGAAAGTATTTGTCCCCTTCCTGATAATTTTTTTTTTTGCATATTTGTTACAAACATATGTTAATATTATACAAAGATAACCCGAGGACATACAAAATGCATTCCTTAATGGAAAAAAGCTGTCCAAACCTGCCTGGCCCTATGGGAAAAAGTAATTGCCCCCCCTTGAACTGTGATTAACAGCATTTTTTGGAAAACTGAGTTAAATTTCACTTGCCGCCTCCAGGCTTGATTATTGCCAGACCTGTTGAATCAAGAAATCACTTCAATAGAAGCTGTCTGACAAAGTGAAGCACGGTAAAGGATCTCAAAAAGCAACACCTCATGCTGCAATCTAAAGAAATTCAAGAACTGATGAGAAACAAAGTCCTTGCCACGTATCAGGCTGGAAGGGTTACAAAGCCATTTCTAAGGCTTCGGGACTCAAGCGAACTCAGGGCAACAGCACCATGTTTTTATGTCTGGTCATAAAAAAAAAAAAAAAGAAAAAAAAAAAAGGTGATTCTAAATAGTCAATGAATAGTATGAAGCAATGAAATGCGCACTGAGTCACATTGTCTCCACCCCCTACCCACCTCTGAGCACCATCAATTGGTTCCACCCCCTACCCACCTCTGAGCACCATCTATTGGTTCCACAGCCTACCCACCCTCCCAGTACCTCCCATTATAGATAGTACAGAACCAGAGTATCATTTTGTATTCATTTGTATGGAATTTGTTTATAACAAGAAAAGCATAAAAATAGATCCCCTGCAGCCAGGAAAAGACCCCCTCCAGCAACAATAGACCCCCTCCAGCAACAATAGATTTCACCCTCCAGCAACAATAGATTTCACCCTCCAGCAACAATAGATTTCACCCTCCAGCAACAACAGGCCCCCAGTAGCCAGCTACATTAGTCAACTGCCCTCCCCAACAGTAGATCCCTTCCAGCAACATTTGACCCCTGGCAACAACAGATCTCCCCAGCAATAGACAGCCATACAAAATAGAGGTCTCCCAGCAACAACAGACCCCCAGCAGCCAGCTACAGTAAACACCCCCCCCCCCCCAACAGTTGATCCCTTCCAGCAAACAGAGGTCTTCTAGCAACAACAGAGTATGGCTCAAATAGTACCGCACAGAAATTGCATGTGGTTTGCACTGGAATGCGGTGCAGTTCCTATGCGAATCACATTTGATCCGTGTGAACGCGGGTTGAGACTGTATAAATGGAAAAAGGAGTATAACGAGCGCTGGACAGTTTTTAGAGCGAAATAGAGAAGCAGCTGGCATGAAAGGCAAGCCTCCAAAACGCCTCGTGGTGGACAATCATATACAAAAACATGCAGCGCTAGAGTGAATAGATCTATCTCATAATATGGAGTGACCACTTATTAAGTGGTCACTCCATATTATGAGATAGATCTATTCACTCTAGCGCTGCATGTTTTTGTATATGATTGAGACTGTATAAGTCTAGGTTCATCTATGCGTTTTCTGCAGCATTTTATAGAAACACACAGCAGTCACAAAGCAGTCCATTTACCACGATTTCCTATGGGACGCGTTCACATCTCCGCGTTTTCACCGGTGCGTTTTTTGGAACGGGTCGGGGGCCTTTTTTATCAATGCAAAATGTTGCGTTTTTCGACATTGGTTCGATAGACTTCAGTGGAGATGCTGCAGAAATGCATGTAGTGCGCTTCTGATGCGTTTTAATCTGCCAAGCAACAAATTGGGGAAAAAAAAACCGCATCAAAAATGCATGTGCAAAAAATGCAAAACGCACCCCAGAAACGGATCAAAACTCAAGCTGCATAGGTGTGAACCGAGTCTAAATGCACATAAATAGTGAGCACATTTCATCACCCGGGACAACCGCCCACAGGAGTAAATGGCTGTCCACACAGATCGCCTGCGACCCGGATCGCCCAGCTTCCCGCAATTAGCGGCGTAAACCCGCACTCAGCCATTCGTCACTATGGCCGGCCTTGCACCCCGAGTGTGTCAGTACGCCCGGAATTTGTACCCTACGAGGCCATGTACCCGCGTGTAGGAGACGTTATGACATTGTAACGATGACGACGATGGAAACGTCTCTGGAATACGAGGGTCGCTTTCCGATCCCGAGACCTGCGAAGGCGCCGGAGTCGCACACAGTGCTCTACAGAAGTAACCAATATTGTTAGATTGCCTCTCCATGTCAATCCCCCCCCCCCCCCCCCGGGGAGCTGCAAAACCAATAAAATCTGGCGCCAGCTGTACGGGAGATCTGGTTACCAGAGAGATCTCCGTCTTCGCTCTTGAGGTAATAAAAACGCTTTATTTGGAACATTAGATCAGAGGCCTGCGGGTTCCGTTTACCGCCATCTTTATAGAGAAGAAACAATCCCGCAGGCGGGGCGGACAGGTTCATTCCGTGTATAGCCAGCGATTCACAGTGCAGAGCTTTTATTTGTGGAAATCTGCTGCTTGAGGGCTGGTTCACACGACATGCGTTTAAGTTGCTTTTTTCTGCATCCAAAACGCACAGAAAGTCGGTGATATGGGTGTCAGTGTCATAGTTCACATCAGTGCTTGCCGTTCCGGTGCGTTCCAGTTGCAGAAAAAAGAAAAAAAAAGTAGAACAGGCTGCGTTTTTTCTGTACAGAACTGTAGTGGAACAAAACGTATCAAAAATGCACTGGAACACACCAAAAAAGAAAAAGGTGAAAAAATGAACTGGTATGCGTAAAAAACACACTGGAATGCATCTAAAAAGAAAAAAAAAGGGGAAAATGAACAGGACTGCATAAAAAACGCACTGAAATGCATCGGAAAAATAAAAGAATGGGGGGAAAATGAACTGGAATGCATAAAAAAATGCATCAAAAAAGAAAAAGGTGAAAAAATGAACTGGAATGCATAAAAAAAGAATCAGAACGCATCAAAAAATACAACCAGTAGGCTTCTGGACTGCATTTTTATAGTGTGAACTGGCCCTTAAAGTGGACCTGTCAGAGTCAATGAGTTATAGTCCTCATGCACACTTTTTTTTTTACAGCGGCTGTTTTTGGCTTTTGATGTTTTTTTCTAAAGCCAGTAACCCCCCAGCATGTTCTCCTCGGTGTCCATACACACAGACTGGAATCAGCGTTTTTTGGCTGGAAAAAAACCCAGAACTAGTTTCTAGAAGAGTTTTTTAGCTGTAAAAACATTCGAATGCTGAAAAACACGGTAAAACTCCACAAACCAGCATTTTTGGACATTTTTTTAACCAAAAAAATATTTTTTTATTTGTAATAACACCTAATAAACGCAAATGCGGAAAAACGCTGCTACAGGCAAAAACGCTGAAAAACTCACATTTTTAACATCACTTTACACGGCTAACGTTACCAGCGCTATCAAAACGCCCCCCCAGTCTGCATGAGGGCTTAAGTTTACTTTTTTTTGGATGCTATCCAGTAGATTCATTTGCATAAACACTATATTGCCAAAAGTATTGGCCCCGCCCTCCAAATCATGTGATTCAGATGTTCCAATCCCCTCCAAATCATGTGATTCAGATGTTCCAATCCCCTCCAAATCATGTGATTCAGGTGCTCCAATCCCCTCCAAATCATGTGATTCAGGTGCTCCAATCCCCTCCAAATCATGTGATTCAGGTGTTCCAATCCCCTCCAAATCATGTGATTCAGGTGTTCCAATCCCCTCCAAATCATGTGATTCAGGTGTTCCAATCCCCTCCAAATCATGTGATTCAGGTGTTCCAATCCCCTCCATATCATGGGATTCAGGTGCTCCAATCCCCTCCATATCATGGGATTCAGGTGCTCCAATCCCCTCCATATCATGGGATTCAGGTGCTCCAATCCCCTCCATATCATGGGATTCAGGTGCTCCAATCCCCTCCATGGACACAGGTGTATACAATCAAGCCCCTAGGCATGCAGACGGCTTCTACAAACATTGGTGAAAGAATGGGTCGCTCTCAGGAGCTCAGTGACTCCAAGCGTGGTCCCGTGATAGGTGGCCACCTGGGCAATAAGTCCATCCGTGACATTTCCTGGCTACTAAATATTCCACGCTCAACTGTTAGTGGGATTATAACAAAGTGGAAGCAACTGGGAACAACAGCCACTCAGCCACCAAGTGGTAGGCCACGTCACATGACAGGGCGGGGTCAGCGCATGCTGAAGCGCACAGTGCGCAGAAGTCGCCAACTGTCTGCAGAGTCAATAGCTAAAGACCTCCAAACTTGGTGTGGCCTTCAGATGAGCCCAACAACAGTGCGTAGAGAGCTCCATGGAATGGGTTTCCATGGCCGAGCAGCTGCATCCAAGCCTTCCATCACCAAGTGCAATGCAAAGCGTTGGAAGCCGTGGTGTAAAGCACGCCGCCACTGGACTCGAGAGCAGAGGAGATGTGTTCTCTGGAGTGACCAATCACGCTTCTGTCTGGCAATCCGATGGACGTGTCTGGGTTTGGCGGTGGCCAGGAGAACGGTACTTGCCTGACTGCATTGTGCCAAGTGTAAAGTTTGGAGGAGGGGGGGGGTTATGGTGTGGGGTTGCTTTTCAGGGGTTGGGCTTGGCCCCCTAGTTCCAGTGAAGGGAACTCTTAAGGCGACATTTTGGACAATTTCATGCTCCCAACTTTGTGGGAAGAGTTTGGGGATGGCCCCTTCCTGTTCCAACATGACTGTGCAGCAGTGCACAAAGCAAGGTCCATAAAGACATGGAGGAGCCAGTTTGGGGTGGAGGAACTTGACTGGCCTGCACAGAGTCCTGACCTCAACCCCATAGAACACCTTTGGGATGAATTAGAGCGGAGACTGCGAGCCAGGCCTCCTCCCCCGACATCAGTGTCTGACCTGACAAATGTGCTTCTGGAAGAATGGTCCAACCTTCCCATAGACACCCTCCTAAACCTTGTGGACGGCCTTCTCAGAAGAGTTGAAGCTGTTATAGCTGCAAAGGGCGGGGCCAACTCAATATTGAACCCTACGGACTAAGACTGGGGGGCCATTAAAGGTCATGTGCGTGGAAAGGGCGGGGCCAACTCAATATTGAACCCTACGGACTAAGACTGGGGGGCCATTAAAGGTCATGTGCGTGGAAAGGGCGGGGCCAACTCAATATTGAACCCTACGGACTAAGACTGGGGGGCCATTAAAGGTCATGTGCATGGGAAAGCCGGCGGCCCAATATTTTGGCAATATAGTGTACTTCTAAAGCAAAGCAAATTTTCTGCACATATGTTAAAAACTGTATTTTTTTATACATACTGCATTATATATTTTCTGAAAGCAGAGGCCTTGTATAATAAAATGGCGGCAGTTGCAATTTTGTTTTTATGTTGCATATTTGCATGACTTTATCAAATCTCTAATATCAGAGAAAAATACACAAAATTAATTTTAGTGCAACAAAAACATAACATTATACCCAATTATTGTAAAACATAAAAGAGGAGGTTCTGCTGAGTATATAGATACCAAACATGCCAAACCTTAAAACTGCACGTAGCCACAAAAGTAGGGGAAGGGGAAAGGGGGGGGGGGTTTGGCACATCCACAGTACTGAAAAAGTGATCAGGTTGCTGCGTGAATCAATATTACTCAATAGCCAGGAGCTGGATTAAAAAAAAAAAAAAAAAAGAATAATAAAAAAAAAAAAGAATAAAAAAAAGGACCCAATTGGAAACTTTTTTTTTTTAAATTGTGGATGGAGTAAGGGAGGGTTTTTTGCCATTTTCGTCCCCCATTGTGGAGATTTCCCTTCACTTCCTGCCCCATAGCCAAAACATGAAGTGAGAGGAAATCCCTCCAAAAGTGAAGTGCCCCTTTGGAAGCTTTCCCCTCTATTGCTGTTCTGGTGACAACCCAAAATTTGTGATTTTCTATTACTTTCGGTGATACTGGCCACAAGGACAAATAGGGTGAATCTCTTTAACAGGGGCACAGACAGCCATAAAAGCCCAATAAGGGGGGGGGGCGCTAATCCCTTGCCAATCTATCCAAAACTGAAAAAAACAAAACAAAACAAAAAACAAACCAACAGAAAGAAAAAAAAAATTGTGCCTTTGGTCATACTTTAACTATTTGAGTTGCGGGCCGATTATGAATGGCCTATGGATGGGGCAAGTGGTTATGTGAACGTTTGTGTCCAGAGTTGAGGTCGTTGGAAAATTATATATTTATTATAAAAAAAAAGAAGAAAAAAAGACCAGAAAAAAGGAAAAGAAGAAAAGAAAAAAAGACCAGAAAAAAGGAAAAGAAGAAAGGAAAAGAAGAAAAGAAAAAAAGACCAGAAAAAAGGAAAAGAAGAAAAGAAAAAAAGAAAAGAAAAAAAGACCAGAAAAAAGGAAAAGAAGAAAAGAAAAAAAGAAAAGAAAAAAAGACCAGAAAAAAGGAAAAGAAGAAAAGAAAAAAAGAAAAGAAAAAAAAGACCAAAAAAAAGTAAAAGAAGACCAGAAAAAAAGACCAAAAAAAAAGGAAAATAAGAAAAGAAAAAAAGACCAGAAAAAAGGAAAAGAAAAGAAAAAAAGACCAGAAAAAAGGAAAAGAAGAAAAGTAAAAAAGAAAAGAAAAAAAGACCAGAAAAAAGGAAAAGAAGAAAAGTAAAAAAGAAAAGAAAAAAAGACCAGAAAAGTAAAAAAGAAAAGTAAAAAAGAAAAGAAAAAAAAGAAAAAAAGACCAGAAAAAAGGAAAGAAGAAAAGTAAAAAAGAAAAGAAAAAAAGACCAGAAAAAAGGAAAAGAAGAAAAGAAAAAAAGAAAAAAAAAAAGACCAGAAAAAAGGAAAAGAAAAAAAGAAAAGTAAAAAGAAAAAAAAAGAAAAGAAAAAAAAGTAAAGAAAAAAATAAAAGAAAAAAGTTGAATGCAGAATATACAAAGTCATTAGTTACGTTTTCCATTCTGAGATCAACAGAAAAGAACAAAGATGTCTCCACACGTTATCTGTCTGCGTACAAACCAAAGGAAATCATTTACCCCGTGTGAAATGTTGCTAGGCAACCACCGTGCGACTGCCCAAAAACCCCGCCTGGTCCTCAAAGTTTAAAGCGAACACAAAAATCACAGAGCGAGGAAAAGTGTCTGCAGAAAATCAGAACTTCCATTCAGAAGTGTTATCACTGTAAAGCCGTTTTTCCGTTTTTTTTGGCTTTTTTGGCTTTGCATCTCCTCTCAGTTCCTTGAGCGTTACATCTCTGATAACAAGACCGCGCGCGGCGCTACATTTGGATCCAACAACATTACGGAGGTGCCGGAATCTCATCCACAGAAGTGTCAGAGAAAAAAAGATAAGACAAAATCTTGACAACATAAAAATGGTTCCATTGAATTGGTTTCTGAACCAGTTTTTGTCTACTAATGTCCATTGTACAGGAAGACAGAAGAAGCTGAAGAATAGAAACCCATCCGTAAGCTGCCTTAGGGGCAACAGCCCCCCTGAGACTGAGAAGTCTCCTGCCTGGAGAAAGACCATCTCTGTTTATCAGCTGCCCAGCCTTGATGATGGACGCACCTCCTCCGGGATTGGCTAGGTCCTTATCGATATTCAGGCTGGTAATTTGAATTCTCCTTCCTAAGCTCTACAGCAGGGGTGTGGAACTGGCGGCCCTCCAGCTGTTGCGAAAGTCCCATCATGCCTCTACCCTTGGGAGTCATGCTTGTAACTGTCAATCTTGCAATGCCTCATGGGACTTGTAGTTTGGCAACAGCTGGAGGGCCGCCAGTTTGACACCCGTGCTGTAGAGGATTCTTCTAGAGTCAGGGGGAAGCAATCAAACTTCCAACCAGTAAAACCCTGGACAGACCAAACTAAATCTATGCTCCCTTGGCTACAGAAGGAGCCAAAACGAAATTTACAGAGCAACCCAACTAGGACGGTGCTCCAGCGGTTAAAGCCGGCTTGGTGTGGAATTGTAGAGCCAGCGTTGGGTTTTCAGGTAAAAGAGATTCAGGCAGCTCTACAGCCACCCAATTCACCTTTATGGGGCTTTAAAGGTGTGCCCCTTTCCGGTGGCACCAGTGGTGGCTCCCAGGCTCTCTTGTTCTTACGGGGAGCGCAGGAGGTGATCAGGGAACACCATCCCCCCTGTATCTAATGAACCCGGAAGTGATGGGTATTGCGTTGCTTCCGGGTTCACATCTGTCATTCCCTGGCTTCTCTAGGCAAGGATGCAGCTAATCAAGAATGACCTGTGCATGATTAGCTGCAGTGGATGGCAGGGGAGACAATGGGGGTCCAACAGACCCCTGATGTCTCCATAAAGAGGACCTGTCACCTGTCTAATGCCATCACTATGGGACTTATTAGCCCTCTTGTGATAGCAATAGTTAATTAACCCCCTCAAGAATTTCTATCACAACACTTCAGATGTTGATCAGAAAAGCGGAATTGGCCTTTCCTAAGTTCCACTGATACTACTGGCAAACGACTACCCTGATAGATGATTGGCTGAGGCCCAATAGGGACAATGCAGAGCAACAGAGCCAGCTGTAATGTCCTTGTTTGGATCCCTGCACAATTCCATATATCAACGGACTACTAAGAACCTACCGGACACATCCATTACCAACACCTCTCCTGAACGCCTAAGATATGGTGACTCTACTGATTGGGTTAGGTCGATTGATAACCCAATGTAACGGAACCGTCCCCAGACTGCGCTTGGGTACTTCCGTTAGACTACCGCTTCCCCGTCCGAACACCGACCACAGCCGACCAAACAAGACTAGACGACACCAGTCTGTCTGAACATGGAACTCTTTATTTGAAACTCGAACCGGCTTTTTCTCCCCCCTCCCTGCATAATGACACAGGGCGGGGCAATCAACACTTAGCAACAAGAGACACAGGTATTCAAACTTCACACCAGCAGACAGTCCCATCAGGAGGGAGGGCTGCTGGAAACACCCCCCACCAAGCCAATACACAAACACATACATCCCATAATAATTTGCTCCCCCGCCAGACACACAATAGAACAATGGGGTACAACCACATGGCATTAAACAATCAACAACCCCCCACCCCAGTATTAGGACAGATCACCCTGTACCCCTAACAGGCACAGGGTGACTTACACATAATAGGGATATGGGGAGCTGAGACAGGGGTCTCCCCACCTCTCCAAAGTGAGCGGTGTTCCATGGGCCCCCCCACCCAAAGTCACTCCTGTCACGCCCAATATTTGGAAATCCACCCCTCCCTGAGTTCCTTTACAGTACCTAGAGCCGGCTTTTAGTCCTCCAAAGGACTATTATTATTGTTTATGATTATACAGGATTTATAGAGTGCCAACAGTTTGCGCAGCGCTTTACAAAATGAAGGCAGACATTACAGTTACAAAAAGTTACAATACAATTTGGTACAAGAGGAAACAGAGGGCCCTGATCCTGAGAGCTTACAATCTAGGAGGAAGGGTTGAGAGATAAAAAAGGTAATAGCTGTGGGGGATGGGCTGATGGAGGAAATAAATGGCAGATTACTAGGTAGAAGAAGGATAGGCTTCTTTAAAGAGAAAGGTTTTCGGGGATCATCTAAAGGGGGATAGATTAGGAAATAGCTGGACAAATTGGGGTAGGGAGTTCCACAGGATGGAAGAAGCTTGGGAGAAGTCATGGAGGCGAGCATGGGAGGAGGTGACACAGGAACTAGAGAGCAGGTGGTCTTGGAAGGATCGAAGAGAGCTGTTTGATTGATATCTTGAGACCAGGTTGGTGACGTAGCTGAGGTGGAGTTGTGGATGGCTTTGTAAGTTGTTGTTAGTATTTTGAATTTTATTCGTTGGGTGAGTGGAAGCCAGTGGAGGGATTGGCAGAGAGGGGTGGAGGACACGGAATGGAGGCCAGTGGAGGGATTGGCAGAGAGGGGTGGAGGACACTGAATGGAGGCCAATGGAGGGATGGGCAGAGAGGGGTGGAGGACACTGAATGGAGGCCAGTGGAGTGATTGGCAGAGAGGGGGGAAGACACTGAATGGAGGCCAGTGGAGGGATTGGCAGCGAGGGGTGGAGGACACTGAATGGAGGCCGGTGGAGGGATTGGCAGAGAGGGGTGGAGGACACTGAATGGAGGGCAGTGGAGGGATTGGCAGAGAGGGGTGAAGGACACTGAATGGAGGCCATTAGAAGGATTGGCAATGAGGGGTGGAGCACACTGAATGGAGGCCAGTGGAGGGATTGGCAGAGAGGGGTGGAAGACTCTGAATGGAGGCCAGTGGAGGGATGGGCAGAGAGGGGTGGAGGACCCTGAATGGAGGCCACTGGAGGGATTGGCAGAGAGGGGTGGAGGACACTGAGTGGAGGCCAGTGGAGGGATTGGCAGAGAGGGGTGGAGGACACTGAATGGAGGCCAGTGGAGGGATTGGCAGAGAGGGGTGAAGGACACTGAATGGAGGCCATTAGAAGGATTGGCAATGAGGGGTGGAGCACACTGAATGGAGGCCAGTGGAGGGATTGGCAGAGAGGGGTGGAGGACACTGAGTGGAGGCCAGTGGAGGGATTGGCAGAGAGGGGTGGAGGACACTAAGTGGAGGCCAGTGGAGGGATTGGCAGAGAGTGCCATATGTATATTCATACACCAACTATTCCAAGAGGGAAAAGCTACAGACTTTCAAGCTGTGCAGTTGGAATTCGATGTTTCCACAAACCCCTTTTTCTAATATTACCGGCTCCAACGCATAGCTCAAGGCCCCTTTGGTTAAAAAAAAAAATATATCAATATATAGTTTTAATGTATTATTGGCGTTTTATTGATTTAATTTATTAATATTTAATGGATGGAATGTATGATTTTAATAAATGTTATTGACGAACTGATGGATTTAATGAATGAATTTTATTGATTGTATTAATGTTTTTAACTTGATTAAACCAAAATAAAACTCTCGCTTCCCCTTACCTGGGTTAATGACGGGAATGATGGTGTCGCCATTTCTCTGTTTCGTTTCCAGACGCTCCAGTTTCTGATTTTCGTATCTCTTCTTCCCCTCCTCCTCTTTTCCTTCATTCTCGTACTGAAAATACAACAGATTTTTTTTTTTACGTATATTGGTATACCACCGACCTCGCTGATCTACATGTCCAATAATTGTTAGTGGACTCCACAACATCATCTCAAAGGCGGAGATAAACTGAGCTGCAGTTTTACCCCCACCCCCCGCCATCTTGCCTATATGTGATGATGGTGAATCATGGAGTGGACGCAGGTGTAGCAATCATGCACACAGAGATGGACGCAGTCATCCATTTTGCTCCAAACCCCTCCATCTTGTATCTCTCTTTCCCAAATCAGATTCCTCTGATATCCCCCCTCCCTCTCTGTTGAGTGACATGTGGTCTGGATGACAACAGAGATCACAGACAGCAAACTCATAAGGAGGGCGTCATGCCTATAAACCCCACTAGCTGGTGCCCCTATGTCTGCGAGACTCTTGCTGGAGAAGGGATCGTAAAACCATAAACCAAGCCCTCACTGAGCTTCTAAGACATTCCAGGTAGTCATAAAAACAGACTTACATTTAAAAATTCACTTTTCCATATAATTTTATATCTTCAAATAGGACATACTTACATAAACATGGAGCACATATTCAGATGGCTCACTCTAATACAAATCGCCTGATATACTACATCCCCTAGCTGGCATATACAGGAGAGCAGAAAATTATATCTCCTTAACTATCCAAGCAGATATGTCATATTTCATATCTAACCGTTCAGCAGATGCGTCTGCATATTACTCTACTAGTGGCCAGGCTGCTAAATGCACCGAGAATAAGTTATGAACCATAACATCAACTAGGAGAGTTTTTGGTTCTAGGTTGGGTCTCCGCCCCAACACCCCTCCCCAAATGAGGAGATTGGTTCTCTGCTTCAGGGAAACACCCTGCTGAGTTCCTAGAAAAAGCTGAGCTAAGCTGAGTTGAGATGAAGTTGAAGATTCTCTCTTTTAACATCGGAACTAACTTTGGGAGATAAGGCATCCATTTGGCTCTGAAACCTGATCTGCTTAAAACCAAGGCTGACGGCAAGTACTTTATCCCTCTAAACATCTTTCTGTTATCTCTTTGCTGTGCTGTTGCCATTTGTATATATATATATATATATATATATATATATATATATATATATATATATATATATATATATGCTACATCTTTTTCTGTAATTATCTTTATTGCACTCTTTTGACCCTTTAGTAATAAATCTTACTTTCTGAAAGTGTTGAACGGTTTCTAAAGCTCTTTAATGCAAACTAAGAATCCCTGCCTCTGAAGAGTGCTACTGTATGTTTTAAACTTCGGTATATCTCTGCCTGCGGTGACAGTGGTATACAGACGATTATTCAAACATCAGAGTGTTATTGCTGATATTGCCGAGTTTCCTCTTTCTCTGTACAAAAAAAGAGGTGGTGGCAGTGTGAAGGGTTAATTGCGTAATTAACCTGACCCAGTAACAATCGCTCCCAGGCTGCAGATACACAGATTGTGGTCCATTAGCTGGAAAATCTTTGTGCAGAGTGCAGCTGGGCGTGGCATTGTTATGCACGTGACAGCGCAGTTTTAGATTGGCTAGTCCTTCGGTCACGAGTTTAGTGAGAAGGGCTGGGGTCTGACGCCACGATCGTCACAGCAGGGACACATCTAATTGCACCACGGATTTCCGGCTTTACATGTGGGATGTTTGCACCACAGATTTCTGGCTTTACACGCCGGATGTTGCATGGGGTGAGGGGATAGACGCCATTTTGCCCATATATAACCCGCAGGTAGTCAGTCATACGTAATGTGCTGTCCATCTTGGTTGAAGGGGATGTCATTGTGGTTGGCATATCGAGGCACGTCGTGATAATTTACACTTTTGACTTGCTCGTCTTATTTTTGAATAACAGCCTGAGGATAATTCCATTTATTTAAGTCATTAAATGTACATTAGATATGAGGTGATATCAAAAAGTTTGGCAACACACCAACAGATCACAGCATAAGGCTGCACAAACAGTCACAGGGAGCACCGACCCTCACATGTCAGTGTGCCAAAAGACATCATCCTGTGTACATCGGGAGCTGTGCAACTGGTGCTATTCTGACCACGTGCATTACCGCGTCTGCCATTTCATCATGGACAGCATGCTAGAGCAAAGACCAAATGTGAAATTCTGTGTAAATGATTTATTCTTCCAAATCAAATACACCTTTGCACACTGGTACTGACTAGTATTCCAATGTTTCTCTTCTCCCTCAGTTTTCCTCCATCACTCAGCTAATGTGACCCCAGCACTGATGGAGAACAAGGATACTGTGCAGTTGACCAACATCCTCCTTATCAACTGATGATGTCATTGGTTGTCAGGATGCTGGCGGCTAGAAGGTCATAATGGTGGATAATGAAAACCCATGGCTTTGTGTAACTAAAAGGCAGACTTGATCCACCTCTGGCTTGTACACAATTTTTGAGCAATTTATAGGCATTTGGCCAAGGCACTCCTAAAGAGACCTCTGTGTCTAAGCTCCTTGGGGGGCAAGGACTGTGTCTAAGCTCCTTGGGGGTGCAGGGACTGTAAGCTAATTGGGGGGCAGGGACAGTTGTAAGCTCCTTGGGGGGCAGGGACAGTTGTAAGCTCCTTGGGGGGCAGGGACAGTTGTAAGCTCCTTGGGGGGCAGGGACAGTTGTAAGCTCCTTGGGGGGCAGGGACAGTTGTAAGCTCCTTGGGGGGCAGGGACTATGGTAAGCTCCTTGGGGGGCAGGGACTGTTGTAAGCTCCTTGGGGGGCAGGGACTGTTGTAAGCTCCTTGGGGGGCAGGGACTGTTGTAAGCTCCTTGGGGGGCAGGGACAGTTGTAAGCTCCTTGGGGGGCAGGGCAGTTGTAAGCTCCTTGGGGGGCAGGGGCAGTTGTAAGCTCCTTGGGGGGCAGGGGCAGTTGTAAGCTCCTTGGGGGGCAGGGACAGTTGTAAGCTCCTTGGGGGGCAGGGACAGTTGTAAGCTCCTTGGGGGGCAGGGACAGTTGTAAGCTCCTTGGGGGGCAGGGACAGTTGTAAGCTCCTTGGGGGGCAGGGACAGTTGTAAGCTCCTTGGGGGGTAGGGGCAGTTGTAAGCTCCTTGAAGGGTAGGGGCAGTTGTAAGCTCCTTGAAGGGCAGGGACAGTTGTAAGCTACTTGGGGGGCAGGGACAGTTGTAAGCTCCTTGGGGGGCAGGGGCAGTTGTAAGCTCCTTGGGGGGCAGAGACAGTTGTGGGCTCCTTGGGGGAAGGCAGGGACTGTGTGTAAGCTCCTTGGGGGAAGGCAGGGACTGTGTGTAAGCTCCTTGGGGGAAGGCAGGGACTGTGTGTAAGCTCCTTGGGGGAAGGCAGGGACTGTGTGTAAGCTCCTTGGGGGAAGGCAGGGACTGTGTGTAAGCTCCTTGGGGAAGGCAGGGACTGTGTAAGCTCCTTGGGGGGCAGGGACAGTTGTAAGCTCCTTGGGGGGTAGGGGCAGTTGTAAGCTCCTTGAAGGGCAGGGACAGTTGTAAGCTCCTTGGGGGGCAGGGACTGTGTGTAAGCTCCTTGGGGGGCAGGGGCAGTTGTAAGCTCCTTGGGGGGCAGGGGCAGTTGTAAGCTCCTTGGGGGAAGGCAGGGACTGTGTGTAAGCTCCTTGGGGGAAGGCAGGGACTGTGTGTAAGCTCCTTGGGGGAAGGCAGGGACTGTGTGTAAGCTCCTTGGGGGAAGGCAGGGACTGTGTGTAAGCTCCTTGGGGGAAGGCAGGGACTGTGTGTAAGCTCCTTGGGGGAAGGCAGGGACTGTGTGTAAGCTCCTTGGGGGAAGGCAGGGACTGTGTGTAAGCTCCTTGGGGGAAGGCAGGGACTGTGTGTAAGCTCCTTGGGGGAAGGCAGGGACTGTGTGTAAGCTCCTTGGGGGAAGGCAGGGACTGTGTGTAAGCTCCTTGGGGGAAGGCAGGGACTGTGTGTAAGCTCCTTGGGGGAAGGCAGGGACTGTGTGCAAGCTCCTTGGGGGGAAGGGACTGTGTATAAGCTCCTTGGGGGCAGGGACTAAAGAGAATGTACAATATGTAAAGAGCTGTGTAAATTGACGGTGCTATAAAAATGCCTAGAATAAATAAATCTCTGCTCAAGCACACCAGAATACACAATGTAGGGTGCACAGAACTGGGACAAATATTGGTTGTTGCATTGGGGCCCAATCAAAAGAAAAGGACTGCCGTAACAGCCATATAAAAAGTAAACTGTCTTGCATAAACATAAAAAAAAAAAAAAAAACAGTTCCAGGTGGAGTTGCCCTTTAAAAAAGAAAAAGAAAGTTGGCAAGCCTTTTCCTTAACATGTTCGGTGGGATGCAAAGCTTCTGCCGGGTGACTCAGCTGTAGCGCCGTCACACTTCTCTTCAGTCTGAGGTCCGGATTCTTCCAAATGGAAAATAAATAACACGTTGCCAGCCTTGTGACTTCTCCTCCCCCAGAAATCACATCAACACACAAAAAAACCCAAAAAGGTGTGAAAACCTCAAAGAAAAACAAAAAAACCAAAAAGATCAAGTAACAGCTACTGAGCGTTCCATCTGCCAGGGGAGGACGATCGCTCCTCGAAGTACATTGTTAAAGGGTCTGTCCACTTTCTGATGAAATCTCCGCGGTAGGAGAGCCGGGGGGCCATTTACGTCTAATCTATTATTATTACGTTTTAGAAATTTTGACACGAAGAGAAAGAAAAAAAAAAAAAGACCAATAAATAAAAGTCTACAGACTCTTCGTTTTCTTTAGAAAGCAGCCACAGGAGGAGTAGAAAAGCCTGTCCCCTGCCAGCATGCTGTAGAAAAGGAGCCTTACTCTCTGTGGGGAAGCAGCGGTCTCCCTCCAGAGGTGCGTCACACCCCCATCCGAGTCAGAGCCGTAGTTCTCCAATCGGTGAAGTTAACGCGGATGTAAAGGCTGAAGGTTTTTTTTTTTTTTTTTTTCTTTTAAACTTTCATACATTCTAAGCATGAAGGTAAAAAACCTTCTCTGTGCAGCACAACCCCCCCCCCCCCCCAACGGCCTCTCCCTTATACTCACTGGAGCCCCCTCTTGATCCAGCGATGTGCACGGGAGCCTCGGGTTGTCCTGGATCTCGCTCTTCTCAATGGCTGAAAAACAGTCAGTGAGCCAATGAGGAGAGATTGTGTGTGTGTGTGTGTGTGTGAGCCAATGAGGAGGGATTATGAATGTGTGAGCCAATGAGGAGAGATTGTGAATGTGTGAGCCAATGAGGAGAGATTGTGTGTGTGTGTGAGCGAATGAGGAGAGATTGTGAATGTGCGAGCCAATGAGGAGAGATTGTGAATGTGTGAGCCAATGAGGAGAGATTGTGAATGTGTGAGCCAATGAGGAGAGATTGTGAATGTGTGAGCCAATGAGGGGAGATAGTGTGTGTGTGTATCTGAGCCAATGAGGAGAGATTGTGAATGTGTGAGCCAATGAGGAGAGATTGTGAATGTGTGAGCCAATGAGGAGAGATTGTGTGTGTGTGTGTGTGTGTGTGTGTGAGCGAATGAGGAGAGATTGTGAATGTGCGAGCCAATGAGGAGAGATTGTGAATGTGTAAGCCAATGAGGAGAGATTGTGAATGTGTGAGCCAATGAGGGGAGGTTGTGTGTGTGTGAGAGCCAATGAGTGGAGGTTGTGTGTGTGAGAGCCAATGAGGGGAGGTTGTGGGTTGTGAATGTGCGAGCCAATGAGGAGAGATTGTGAATGTGCAAACCAATGAGGAGAGATTGTGAATGTGCGAGCCAATGAGGAGAGATTGTGAATGTGCGAGCCAATGAGGAGAGATTGTGTGTGTGTGTGTGTGTGTGTGTGTGTAGGGGGGGGGGGGCAAGCTGCCACAGCCCTTCCCCCAATATTTATCTGAGCCCCCTCTTGATTCAGCGATGTGCACGGGAGCCTCAGCTGTCCTGGGTCTCTCTCTCCTCATTGGCTGAAAAACAGCTAGTGAGCCAATGAGGAGAGTGTGGGGGGTCCAAGCCGACGTGTGTCTTATGGATGCATGGAGCGTGGCTCGGAAGTGAGAATGCACCAGTGCCCCCATAGCAAGCGGCTTTCTATTGGGGGCACTTGTCTAGGAGGAGGAGCCAGGAGCTCTGGCAGGGAACCCAAGAAGAAGAGGATTGGGGCTGCTCTGTGCAAAAAGATTACACAGAGCAGGTCAGTATAAAAAGTTTTTTTTTTTACATTTTATACATTTTTACATGAAGAGAAAATAGAGAAGACCAATAAATGTCAAGTATGCACCGGCCACCATCGTCATCGAAAAAGGGATACAAAGACAATAATGGTCCAGAATGCACAGACCACATGGGAGGACAACGAGGCATTATCGGTATACAGGAATATATGGAAACATTTTGTGCAAAAACAACACTAAAAAGAATGTATAAAGAACAGCCAACAGCAGCCAAGGTGGCCAAGGAACGTCCTCCACATCTCACAGCGACTATTCACCAAACATTTTACCGTTAAATGGTAACAACAAAACTAGGATATAAAGATCCGGAGGGAACCATTAACCCCCCTAGCGGTCTGATGATGTCAGGATTTCTGTGCTCAAAGCGGTACATTTTTTTGCATGGAAAGATGTATTTTTTTTTATTGTCGGCCTGTAATTTTTAGGAATAACTCCCTGAAATCTGTCTGAACAAGAGTCTAGTAAACATCCCGGGGAGGATAAAATTGAAACACGAAATCATAAATTATAATTGAATAAATAATCATAAAAAATAATAATAAATGTAATTCAATAATATAATCACCAAAAACACTGAAATGTGAAATAGAGCGCCAAGTTGGCACATCGCTGAGCTCAGTCGCAGAATCGTTTTCAGTGTCTGATGATGAATTTCCCCCACCAATCATTATTACTCAATTCTGCAAGTGGTTCTGATTTACTATCGCTGTTCTCTAGCCGATCTAAAACCGCGTCTGACCTAAAGGGACGCTTTTTGGACGCCATGGGCGTTTCTCAGTTTCCAGGCAGAAAGAACAGTAAAAATGCAGGCAGGGCGCCGGACAAAGCACTCGGGACACAATGTATGTGAAATGGGTTGATACAGGAATGTTATACTGTGTGATTTTAGTGGATTTAGTGAATGTCACTTTTTGACATTTTCAAATTTCCCGCCAGTTCCGTCCCCCGTACGTCCCGACGTCGCAGGGAACGGAACCCGGAAGACAGATGCTGGCATTGGCCGGAGGACATTACGGGGGACATCGCGGGAGCGCAGGACAAGGTAAGTGATTGAGGGATCCCGGAGCAGCGCTGCAGTGTATTCCCGAGTGTAGCTCGGGGGGGGTCACTGCTTGTGGTGCTGAAACTTTACCCCGAGCTACACTCGGGAATACCGCCAGGGGGGTTAATCAAATACCATATAGGAATAAATAATCTTTCTGCACTTACTGTGAAAAATGTCCAGAGCTGAACCCACCGAACACCTAAATACTAGATGTCATAAAACAATATATACACATAAATGTGCATCAAAAGTGAAAACTTGAATACACTATATTGCCCCAAGTATTGGGCGGCCGGCCTTTCCACACACATGACCTTTAATGGCCCCCCAGTCTTAGTCCGTAGGGTTCAATATTGAGTTGGCCCCGCCCTTTCCACACACATGACCTTTAATGGCCCCCCAGTCTTAGTCCGTAGGGTTCAATATTGAGTTGGCCCCGCCCTTTCCACGCACATGACCTTTAATGGCCCCCCAGTCTTAGTCCGTAGGGATCAATATTGAGTTGGCCCCGCCCTTTCCACGCACATGACCTTTAATGGCCTCCCAGTCTTAGTCCGTAGGGTTCAATATTGAGTTGGCCCCGCCCTTTCCACGCACATGACCTTTAATGGCCCCCCAGTCTTAGTCCGTAGGGTTCAGTACTGAGTTGGCCTGGCCCTTTCCACACATATGACCTTTAATGGCCTCCCAGTCTTAGTCCGTAGGGTTCAATATTGAGTTGGCCCCGCCCTTTCCACACACATGACCTTTAATGCCCC